>NW_021595578.1:0-216 GCF_001605985.2 Dendrobium catenatum
GACACCTCTCAGACCTCAGACGCTACAGCATTCTATGCTAATCGAGCAAACTCACCGAGAGGACGCACAGGCTACAGAGGTGGTAGAGGCCGTGGAGCTCCATTCAAGCCAAATTCGAACATTCCTCGAACCACCTACACCGATACCAGCAAACCGATTTGTCAGATCTGCAATAAAATGGGACACTATGCCTCTGTGTGTTGGCACCGTTTCAAT
>NW_021595579.1:0-205 GCF_001605985.2 Dendrobium catenatum
CGTCGTCGAGCAAAGGCTCCGACATACAACCTCGAAAGGTCCTACATCCATGGTGGATTCTCCCGACCTCTTTCACACAGGTTAATGTCGTCGAGCAGGGCTCCGGCATACAACCTCGGAAAGGTCTCACATCCTTGGTGGATTCTCTCGACCTCTTCCACACAAGTAAACGTCGTCGAGCAGGGCTCCGGCATACAACCTCGGA
>NW_021595580.1:0-304 GCF_001605985.2 Dendrobium catenatum
TACTCCACCACTAGCGAATGGTCATGTGGGGAGGAACTTACTCCACACAGACGACCAAAACTGGCAAACTAGGATGGTGCCACGAAGGGCGTACTCCACCACTAGCGAAAGGTCATGTGGGGAGGAAACTTGCTCCACACAGAGGACCGAAACTGGCAAACTAGGATGGTGTCACGAAGGGCATACTCCACCACTAGCGAATGGTCTTGTGGGGTGGAAACTTGCTCCACATAGAGGACCGAAACTGGCAAACTAGGATGGTGCCACGAAGGGCGTACTCTACCACTAGAGAAAGGTCATGTGG
>NW_021595581.1:0-492 GCF_001605985.2 Dendrobium catenatum
TTATATTAATTAGGTTAATTAATTAATAACTTAAAGCCTTCGAGGGTTTGCCTTTCGTCTTCTCTTGTCGTCGTTGCTGTTCGGCTTCGTTGCTTCGCAGGAGGTGTAGAGATTGCACGGGTCGCTTCTTCGGCTCCTTCTTGGCTGTTCGACTTCGCTACATCAGCTGCTTTCCCTTCCTGTCAGATCGGAAGTTACAACATTTTGATCAGAAGAACAGCGGGAGCTCGCTGGCTATGAAGGTAACTTTCTCCCTCTCGCGCGCTTCTTCGGCCAAATCCCATAAATCCGTCGAATCGTGGGATTTAGTAAATCCCGGGCCTAAGCTGTAAATCCGTAAATCGGGGATTTATCGAATCCCGGGATTTAGCATGCGCTGTAAAACCATTTGGTTGGATTTAGCATAAATCCGACTTAAATCCGGGAATAAATCGAATACCAAACAACCCCTAATCCAGTCTTTGAGCCATATAGATAGACCTATCCGCTTCC
>NW_021595582.1:0-222 GCF_001605985.2 Dendrobium catenatum
AAAAAACGGGTCAATTTAGGGTTTCCGGGTCAAATAGGAGTTTTCGTGTCAATTTCAGGTCATTTTCGGGTTGCTGGGTCAACCCGACCCGATTTTTAAAACGGGTTGATTTGTTGAACCCGAACCCGACCCGTTTTGAGTTCGGGTCGACCCTAACCCGGATTTTTCCGAGTTGGGTTCGAATCGTGTTTCGAGTCGTGTCAAAAATTGACACCCCTAGGT
>NW_021595583.1:0-206 GCF_001605985.2 Dendrobium catenatum
ACAAATTACCAAATTAGTACAGAACGTTCACAACAATATTATAAGACTTTTATTCTATTGCCCAAACAATTTCAGACAACACCAAAATTTACAGTCAAAATAAAACACCGCCAAATCAAAACTATCCGATCAAAAATCTCCAGAAAATAATCAAATCGTGTAGGAATATCATATCAGAAACATACCAAAAGTTGTGCGATAAAACT
>NW_021595584.1:0-300 GCF_001605985.2 Dendrobium catenatum
TCCTGGGCAGACCTAGCTTCTGAATTATCAGACCAAGTGTAAGATATTATTTAAATTTATTTGTGTGTTTATTTATTTGTGTTGTGTTTTATTTTTTGTTATTTTTTATATTTTTTTTATTTTCCTTCATTTTTGTTTATTTTTTGTTATTGCTTTGAAATTTTAAATTAGCTTTTATACTTAGTTTTGTGAAGTTTTCTCTGATCAACACACATGTTCACTTTTCTAAAAATGAAAAATCTTTCCTCTTATTTTTCTTGAATTCTTATGTAAGTTGTGGTTTACTTCTCTAAAAATAAT
>NW_021595585.1:0-233 GCF_001605985.2 Dendrobium catenatum
ATAATAATAATAATAAAAGTAAAAACAAGAAATAGTTAAGAGAAATGTGAAGGTTAATATGTAGATATAAAATTCCAAGAACAATATCTCTGATCTTCGTCGCTCGTTGAATATGATCCTTTTGATCTCTATTGTCTGACTATGATCCTTAGACCTCTATTGCTGTACTACAGTCTCTTTGATCTCAATTTCTAGACTATTGTCCTTCCAGCCACCATCGCCTGACTATGATT
>NW_021595586.1:0-505 GCF_001605985.2 Dendrobium catenatum
ATCCAAACAAATTAAACGAAAAAAAACTTACAATCAACGGGTAATCGACGGGAGGCGGACGGCGAAAACTTGCGGTCAAAACTGGACCTCTCGCCGGTGAGGAATGCTATGACCGTCGGCGACGTCCGGTGATCGTCCAGAGAGCTCGGTGACCTCGATCGAAGGCGAGCGACGGAGGACGACGAGGGAAACAGCGGCGATGTGAGAGAAATGCACTAAAGAAATGAGCAACCAGAGGGGCTCGGATTCGGAAATAGGGCTTTCGCCGGCAGAATTTCCGGCGTCCAAGACGCCGAAAAAAATTCCGGCGCAAAATGGGCCAGTTTTAAGTCGTTGAGTTTAAATACACCAGCACAATATCCGACGGTAACTACGCCGGTTATTTTCCGCTGTAAAGTGCGCTGAAACCAGTAAAATTCTGGTCTACTCCGACGTCTTTTACCAGCGTAGTAGACGTCAGAAACTTTCCGGCGCCATATGCGCCGGAAAAAACGCCGTAAACGTT
>NW_021595587.1:0-241 GCF_001605985.2 Dendrobium catenatum
GTGATCTTCCTGAAATGTTAGTGCTTAAGGAAAATAATAAATAAAATAATAATCAATGTAAAGCAGTTCCAAAACACTCATTATTTAGCATCACCAAAATCTCAAACTCAGGGTCATGGGTTGCAACAATCTCCCCCTTTTTGATGATGTCAAATAATTTGTTGCAAGTAAGAAAGAAAAACATTTCTTTTGTTTTTTTTCTTTTTTTTTTTTAAATTAAACACAAGAAGAAAAAAAAAAG
>NW_021595588.1:0-431 GCF_001605985.2 Dendrobium catenatum
ACTTCAATTATGTCCTGATCACTTCACTAAGAGCCCCATACATAAAACTAGCATCAATGACCTCTTGAATCAGTGATTGACTAAGATGATCAGTAGAGCTAACTCATGCTAGCTCAATTAACCATCAACACCTCATTGAAATCCAATTAAACTTTAAATCAAGCTTGAACTTCTCCAAACGCCTGTGATCATCTCTCCTAAGGAGATGAACCTGAGTATTCACTCTGACTCAGTTAACAATTAACTTGGTCTACTACAACCATGATTGATCAAAATTGATTCATATAGGTCAACCTAATCCATTCAATCAAATCAAGTATGCCAAACTTCTTTAAACCTCCATAATCATTCCATTCAATAGCTTAAATGCCTCTAAAACATTATTGAGTCAAATTCAAGTGGGTTTGACCAAGTCAATCCATTGAAATTTG
>NW_021595589.1:0-525 GCF_001605985.2 Dendrobium catenatum
AAAAAGCAGAGCCGGAACACCTTTATAAGAAGCTTGAACAAAGCTCAATTTCGGAACAGAGCTAGAACCCCCAGCAAGGGCATCTTTAAAGAATCTAGTTTTTCCTTCCATAAGAGGAGGTTTTTGGTGTGATGATGACAGAACCGTCATCATCCCACACAAAAACGGCCAGAAAAAACAAAACGAGAGACGAGATAAGGATCAAAACACTAGGATCTAAGAAAAGGAAACGAAATCACCGGAGAAAACCAGTCGGAAAGCCTCAGATTTGTGAAGCACAGCAAACCCTAGAAGTCGCCTCCAAATCGCCACGGGGCGAACGCTTATATTTAACAAGACCAAAGTCACGATGAACCTTACTTGATAGAAGAGAGCAAGGAAGGTCTGGCTATAAAGATATTTTGGCCACCCTCCCCTATTTTTCTTGTTGAGACGAAGCTTCCTCCACCGCCATGACAGAGCATCAAGATTTTGATAGGAACGACATTGTCTAGTAAACACTATCATGCCAAAATACAGTCTCTC
>NW_021595590.1:0-293 GCF_001605985.2 Dendrobium catenatum
AGAATAGTAGAATATCCGATCATGGTTACCCTTAGCTTAGACGTTTTCTTAGAGTAGAATCACCTTTTGAAATCAATGACCTAACTCAAAGAATTAATTGGATATATAAAAAAATCCATCCATCACTTGGCCTAAAAAATTATCTTTAAAAATAATGAACCAAAGTAAATTTGTCACGATCAAAAAACACTCGAAATTAAGCCTTGGAGAACAAAAATTCTAAGTTCTAAAAGATTTAAAGAGAGAGAATAGCTTACTTTTGAGTGGGCTCATTTTATGCCTCTTGTCAAATG
>NW_021595591.1:0-402 GCF_001605985.2 Dendrobium catenatum
TTTTTTGGGTTGATGCGATTGGTAAGATAGATTATGATTGCTTTGGTGATGTGGTAATTTTTGATACAAGTTATAGACTTAATAAGTATAATTTGGTATGTGCACCATTTGTTGGGGTTAACAATCATTGGCAAAACATTTTGCTTGGGGTGGCCTTCTTGTCCGAAGAGACAATTGAATCATTTACGTGGGTGTTTACAACTTTTGTTCGAATGGTGGGTGAAAAACAACCAATAACAATATATACAGATCAAGACCAGGCAATGGCTAGGTCCATAGAAGTTGCACTACCTCACAGTCGTCATAGACTGTGCCAATGGCATATCCGTAAAAAGGCTCCATCAAAAGTATCGTGCTATAATACTAACAACAAAGTCAAAGGCCTCTTCAATAAGTGTTTGA
>NW_021595592.1:0-276 GCF_001605985.2 Dendrobium catenatum
GTCCCTAGCAAAGCCGTCATTCTTCGTTCTACATCAAGCTTACCTTCAACTCCCTCTCTAGTTTTATCAACAAGAAGAATATCCTCAGCAAAAAGCATACACCAGGATACAACCTCGTGCAAATGTCTATTGAGAACATCATGACTAAAGTAAAAAGATATGGGCTTAAGGCAAAAATAAAATAAAATAAAATAAAATAAAACTATTTGCGAGCATATGCTCTGTAAGTTAGCTATCAATTTTTTTGCTTATATCTCTCTCGGTCATGCCACAAAG
>NW_021595593.1:0-369 GCF_001605985.2 Dendrobium catenatum
CGGAAGTAATTCCCCTATGCAACGTAACATCACACCATGTCTTAAAATTCTTTCGTGACCATATCGTATATCGATTCGCCGTACCCCGCAGAATCATATCCGATAATGGGACACATTCAAGTCTACAAAAATCAATAGTTTTGTGAGACGCCATAATATTGATTGGAGATACTCGACGATCTATTACCCTCGGGCAAATGGATTAGCCGAGGCCTTCAACAAAACCTTGGTATAAATTGTTAAAAAGACCCTTGATGATAACAAACGACAATGGGATGAGCGGTTGGTGGAAGCTTTATGGGATTACCGTACCACTTATAGAACCCCGACCTAATCCACCCCGTTTGCACTAGTGTATGGATCTGAGGT
>NW_021595594.1:0-279 GCF_001605985.2 Dendrobium catenatum
CTCGCATCCGTTTCTCGGGGTGATAAATTGGAAATTAGCCTCTGCCCACAAAGAGCGAATGTGTGTCGGGTGTATCACTAAGGTTCATCCTCAAATAGTCTCTTGCCAACAGGGACGTGGCAACGTGCCCTCTGATCGGGTGGTTTTGCCGCAAAATGACACCATTATATTACGATCACGGCCAAAGCCCATATGTTCCCTACCCTTGAGTTATGAATCATAAAGTATATTCGATAGGCATCAAGCTCTCTGTCAGCTAAGGTGGATTCATATATATCC
>NW_021595595.1:0-250 GCF_001605985.2 Dendrobium catenatum
GAATGTCAGACGAATCCTTTCACTATTTGATTTTGGGTCATCACAGAGACTTACTGAACAAATCAGATAAACCTCTAGACAGATAATCAACAGCAAGAATAAAAATAGCCAGAGAAAGAGGATCCCCTTGCCGCAAACCATGAGAGGATTTAAAAAACCCATGACAGTTACCATTCAAAATAATGGAGAAGAAGGGGATTTCAATACAAAGAGTAATAAGGGAGATAAACTTAGCATCAAAGCCAAAAAA
>NW_021595596.1:0-403 GCF_001605985.2 Dendrobium catenatum
ATTAACCAGCTCCATTAACAATCATAATGTTCAAATCCTAATCGATAGTGGGAGAACTCATAATTTTATTCAAGACACTCTCATTCATCATCTCGATTTTTAAACACAAACTATTAAGTCATTCAAAGTCTTGGTGGCCTAATGTCCCAAAAAAAAAAAAAAGGTTTATTTAATTTAATAAAAATTATTAAAACTATCATTTGCCGACCCCACGTAGTGGGATAAAGGCTTGATGTTGTTGTTGTTGTTGTAAAGTCTTGGTGGGAAATGGGCATTTTTAAACATGTAATTCAAAATATTCTCACGTCTCAATTCCTATGCAAGGTTATGAAGTTTCCTTAGACTTATTTGTTCTTGTCATCCATAGCATTGATATTGTTCTAGGAATGCAATGGCTCTAATC
>NW_021595597.1:0-235 GCF_001605985.2 Dendrobium catenatum
TCTTTTGATGACTTCTTGATTTGCTGCAAAGGGGAGACCTCTACCAACCCCGCGCAGATCTTGTCTATGTTTCGTACCGGGTTGCGAGAGGATCTTCGCAATGAGTTGTTTGCCCGGAACGTCACTACATTGGAGAATGCCTACAGCTTAGTGCTTGATCTAGAGGAGACCCGTTTACAGCACCCGAGTTCTTCACATGACTCTAGACCCTCCTACATATCAGCTGGT
This sequence comes from Dendrobium catenatum, assembly GCF_001605985.2. NCBI lineage: Eukaryota > Viridiplantae > Streptophyta > Magnoliopsida > Asparagales > Orchidaceae > Dendrobium > Dendrobium catenatum. Next base: position 229 of record NW_021595597.1, read on the forward strand.
AGTTTCA
>NW_021595598.1:0-561 GCF_001605985.2 Dendrobium catenatum
GCTTCAAGACTTCATTCATCATACGCATGAATGTTGAGGGGGCGTTGCAAAGGCCGAAGGGCATCACTTTCCATTCAAAGAGCCCTTGTGGTGTTTTAAAGGCTGTTTTCCATTCGTCACCGGGACGAATGCGAATTTGATGATAGCCGCTCCTTAAGTCCAATTTGGAGAAAACAGTAGCTCCCGAAAGAGTGTCCAGCAACTCCTCAATACGGGGTACAGGGAACCTGTACTTAATCGTGATTTTATTTACAGCCCGGCTGTCGACGCACATTCGCCATTTGCCGTCTTTTTTTGGTACCAAAAGAGCCGGGACAGCACAAGGACTCAAGCTCACTTGGATGAGCTGCTTCGAAAGTAATTCCTCCACGATTTCAGCTAGTATTGCTTGCTCCTTCGGATTGAGTCTATAATGTGGCAAGTTCGGGAGAGTCGCTCCAGGTACAAAATCAATTTGGTGTTGAATGCTTCGGAGCGGAGGCAACTCGGCGGGTAGTTCCGCGGGCACAAGTTCTGCGAACCGTGTCAAAATTTCAGCAATGTCTTGAGGCCACTCCTTGT
>NW_021595599.1:0-232 GCF_001605985.2 Dendrobium catenatum
TATTTCTCTACCGCTGCGAATACTCCTGGACGCAACATGTATTTTTAATTTAACTTGAGTAAAACTATGAAGTTGTTGTCCATTAAATTAATTTGTGCTATAATTTATATAATATGACCTCTCATTTTTTATATTTAATGGTCTATTTGTCATAACTTTTTACTGTTTTGATATTTAGAAAACAATCACAATTTAATGTGGCTGCTATTTTCTTGTTGTTTCTCATTATTTA
>NW_021595600.1:0-300 GCF_001605985.2 Dendrobium catenatum
AGAAATTTTATATTAAAGTTTTCTATATTATACCTTTTAAATCCATAAAGTTTAGCAAAGCAAGTATTTTTATTTTTCTTAAGAAGGCATAGATTTACATCTATAATCTAATTCATTTTATTTGATTTGAAGAGATAAGGTTTAAATCAGCAAGAATATATTTTTATTTAAAATATTATTCTTATTTTAAACAAAATATAAATCTATCTTAAAGTGAACAAATTTAATATTTTATTTACAAGTAGTAAGGTGATTAAAATTAATTTGTAAGATCACCTCAAATATTGTGGATATTTTATT
>NW_021595601.1:0-535 GCF_001605985.2 Dendrobium catenatum
ATACTACCAATGTCCTGTTGCTGCTGCAGAAGTTGAGAAATTTGATCAAATCTTTGATCAACATGAGTCTCAAGTCTATCAAATTTCTCAATCAAATCCTGATAATCTGATTGAGGTGCAGAAGTTTGCTCTCCTTATTCTTCTTCTTCAGAAGCACTAGCATGTGCTTTCCCTTTTTCCTCCTTGAAAATTGCTCTGAAGGAAGCATTCAATGTCCCGACGTTTGAAAAAAAATTTCGTCCTAGACGATCATAAGATCATACAGACAAACTACATTAAAAACTGCTCTCAAAACAGTTTACATCACGCAAACTGAATTTTACACACATCGTCTAGTACGAAAAATTTCGTCTTGGACGAATTTCACAAATTTTTGGATTTTTGAATTTTTATTAAAGAAAATTAAAAAAACATTCAAAACACAAAAAACAAAGACAAAACCACAGACTCTAAAATAAACTCATTCAAAACCTACAAAAAAATCACAAAATAAAAAATAAAACAAAAAACAAATAAACTAAGAAAACATAAATAT
>NW_021595602.1:0-280 GCF_001605985.2 Dendrobium catenatum
AACAGAAACAAAATCACTCCAGCTCTCTCCAGCGTCCTATTTCCATTTCCATCGATCCCTTCTTCAAAAATCCGGCCAGCCCAGTCAACCCTGTCCTCCTCTTCTAACTCTGCCCTCAAAAGTCCGCCTTTCGATTTCTTTCCTCTCCGGCGTCGCACAGTCGGCCTTCTCTGCTGATGGCGTCGGAGATCGAGATTGTGGAGGAGGAGGACCGAAGAGATGTCACCCACTCCGGCGTAGGCTGCGCTGGCGGCGTCACATCGTCTTCAACGGCGGCTTC
>NW_021595603.1:0-277 GCF_001605985.2 Dendrobium catenatum
ATAATTAGAATCCTCTAAAACATACAAAAGCTAGTAAAATCCTATTTGCTTCAAGTCTAGCTACGGGGGCAAAACTCTCCTTAAAATCAATCCCTTCAATCTGATTATACCCCTTAGCAACTAATCTAGCCTTATTTGTAATGACTACTCCTAAGTCATTCATTTTATTTTTGAATACCCACTTAGTTCCAACTACACTTTAATCCTTTGACATTATAGTTAATTTCTAAACTTTATTTCTTAAAAATTGATTCAACTCTTCTTGCATAACCAAAAT
>NW_021595604.1:0-215 GCF_001605985.2 Dendrobium catenatum
TGACAACAAAAGTTACAAGACAATATTGTTAATCAAAAGTTTCCAATAGACAAAAGACAATCACTTCACTTGATTAAACTAACAACAATAGATTAGAGACAGTCGTCTTAGATAATTTGGTCACATAAAACACGATGGTCTTTCGATGACCCGGTTACAAGAGTAGATTTATTAGATTTAGCTTATGTTAAAAAAGGGAGAGGTAGACTTAAAAA
>NW_021595605.1:0-932 GCF_001605985.2 Dendrobium catenatum
TTACAAACCTTCAAAATGACATGATTCTCAAATTCTATACTTGGGTTTTATTTGAGACTACTTTTTTGATGTTTTTTAAAATAATTTTTCTTAGTTAAAAAATTTCTAATTTAAAAATTTTTTTTACAAAAAAATTATTTTAGAAAGCAGTAAGAAAACTGTCCCAAACAAAGCCTTGATAATACCTATCATAATGGGCGGATCCACCTTAAGGCTGGGAGGCAATTGATTCCCCCCCCCCTTGAAAAAAGAAAAAAAAAATCTTTATTATATGATTTTTTAGGTAAGTTATCTCCCTTCATGTATTTTTTTAGTCTTTATTATAAGGATTTTTAGGCAATTGCCCCCCCCCCTAAAAGTTTTAAAATAATATGGTCTTTAGGAAATTGTCCCAACATAATTAAACACATTGTGTAGAGATGTTATTGTTAGGGAATGATGAACTAAATACAAAGAAAAATAGTAAACAAAATAAAAAAAATATTCTTACAACTAAAACTTGTGCCCGCAGGGGTGCTGCCCCTTGACTCGCGACTTGACCGGGCAAGTCGAACCCTGCTAGGAGCGCTGCCCCATTGGACCCCCGACATATCTTCGAAGCGTACAACGATGAACAAATAGGGGTCGAGAGGCAACACCCTCAGAACAAAACTCTACACTTTTACTTATAAGTTTGCTTCCCCTATGTTGACCCCTATACCTCAAACCACGCGATAAACCCCAATTGGTGAATAAAACATTACGCGCCTTAGCGCCACATGTCACTTGAAGGGTCAAATGACCTCCGAATGCCAAATGGATGGTATCGCTGCGATCAGGACACTGAACTCTGCTGGGTTGAGGTCCCTCGCAATTGAATCGGATGAGATCAGTCAAAAGGGATGACCAACACCCAAAATTCAAGCACGAGACTGATCAAACGATCCCGGATC
>NW_021595606.1:0-223 GCF_001605985.2 Dendrobium catenatum
TAAGCATCCACATACGATAGTCAATCGATTATAAAAAGGTAGACATGCAAGTTTTACAAAAAATCAAAAGGAATATTATCAAACAAAGGTGGTCGTGTTATAGAATATCCTTCCATTGCATTATGATTATCGTTGTTAGCCATGGATAGTAATTTAAGAAGTTTTCAAACTTAATTTTTATGAATCCCGCTCTGATACCACTTGAAAGTTTGTTAGGGATGTT
>NW_021595607.1:0-206 GCF_001605985.2 Dendrobium catenatum
ATACAACATATATATATTTATATATGTGTATTCTAATATGCCCCGTCAAATTGATGGGTCTTGAGTGACCGTCAATTTGGAACGAAGAAGATGAAATCGTGGTGTTGACAGAGATTTGATGAAAATATCGGCTATTTGATCCGTAGTACTGATCGGATGAAGAGTGATATGATTTTGTTGAATGTTGTCGCGGAGAAATTTTTGAT
>NW_021595608.1:0-1008 GCF_001605985.2 Dendrobium catenatum
TTTGAATAAGTATTTTTTTATTAGACTCTTCTTTAAATAAATTTAAAGAGTTTCAAAACATTTATTTAAATTTTGATTAAAATATTCTCATCAAATTCTTTCTATTTTTTTTTTTTTGGGACATTTAGGCCATTTAAGGCAAATTCACACATAAAACGCATACACAGAGACTCGAACCTTAGACCTTTTAGGTGGAAGCCTTAGCTCTCAACCAATAGGCCAAGAAGAATTATGTTTTCTATTTTTTATTGTACGCGTAACTTTTCAAATTTAGCAAAGTTTTGTTTCTCTTAACAAAAATAACTAACCCTCTCCCTATATATATTAAGCTTCCCCTTAAAGTTCTCAACTTTCTCCTCTATTTGTTCTTTGAGATCATCAACAATGGAGACGTCGAAGATTTTCCGCACCGTTGCGAAAGATCAAGTGATGAGAAGGTCGAAAACGAAGATCGTTTGTACGCTCGGCCCTGCATCGCGATCGATTAAGATGATTGAGAAATTGCTTAGGGCTGGGATGAGTGTCGCGCGATTCAATTTCTCCCATGGATCCCATGAGTACCATCAAGAAACCCTAGATAATTATAGGGTTGCCATGGAAAGAACAGGAATACTCTGTGCTGTAATGCTCGATACAAAGGTCGCACCTTTTCCCCCTTTTTCATTATCTTCTTCATTTCTAAATCATTTGTGTTTCATATTTCAAAATGTTGAAACTGTAGGGTCCTGAGATCCGAACAGGATTCTTGAAAGATGGAAAGCCCATAAAGCTTGCGAAAAATCAAGAGATCACCATAACTACAGACTACAGTATAGAGGGTGACCAAACCATGATATCAATGAGCTACAAGAAAATGGCGAAGGATGTAAAACCTGGAAGTATCATCCTCTGTTCTGATGGCAAAATTTCACTTAATTTGATAAGCTGTGATAATGAGCATGGTCTTGTTCACTGCTGCTGTGAAAATTCTGCTGTTCTCGGTGAGAGAAAGAATGTAAATCTTCCAGG
>NW_021595609.1:0-227 GCF_001605985.2 Dendrobium catenatum
GAGAATACGTGTTATCTGGCATATAGTAGCAGCATTGATTTGGATTTGGAAATTGAAGAGTTGGGTTTAAATTTGAAATTTGGGATGGAAGATTTGATATTTAAAACAGAAATTGCACCATCTTTCACTTAAAGCGGATGGTGGGGGAATGGATGATAGACCCGATCAAGATCCTATGGTTCCGTCGTCCCGGCCATCATGGACCCTGGTCTACTTAGTCAGAGGAG
>NW_021595610.1:0-1024 GCF_001605985.2 Dendrobium catenatum
TTAATACAAAAATTAACCTAATCTATACCTTATAGAGACCGGGCAGAAAGCTTGGGTTCGGCAGGCTACAATAAGGATCAGCACAGTGGAAGTTCGGGTATATAGACGAAAGGGAGGAGTTCGAATAAGCAATGTCCATGTATGGGTTATTCGGTCTCTGGCTTCCGCGTGTGAAGAGGGCGACAGGGACGGGATCAAAAGCAGCGATAGGTAGAGGAGAAGGAGGTTTGCGGCTTAGGGAAGATCGGTCAGCTACTGGAGGTAGAGGCGAAGGCGGTTGCAGGCTGTAGAGGTAGACCAGGCTTCGACTTGGGTGTCTTGTGTGATAGAGGTCGGAAGATAAGGATGGAGGTCGATTCTACGTGGCTAGGAAGCAGGGAAACGTCGAGTTGGAGGCGAGAGATCTTCGGTTCATTCGAATGGTCAGGTAGATCTCTCTCTAGACTGAAGGGTTGGGGAAGGTGGAGGAGGTAGAGAGATTTCGTATGGAAGGGTTTGTGATGGCTCGGAGGTTGGAAGGGTTGGAAAATGTCATGGGGTTCGGGATTCATGGCTTTGAACTGGAGGGAGATCAGAGGTAGCGAGAGGGAGAGAAGACACGCTCTTCTACTTTTAACGACAAAGGTCGCTCTGCAGGAAGTGATGTGAGAAGTGATGCGAGAAAGGATGTTTCAGCGCCGAATTGCAGGGATAAGGGCAACTGTAGCGTAGTTGGATTCGACAAGATTTTGCAGCAGAGGTAATGATTTTTTTTTGACATTTTTTATTTTTGATCTTGTCTTTTTTTCCTTTGGCTATAGCTTAGAGGTCAACAAAACTTTAACTAAAAATGCTTAAAGTTCAAAAACATTATTTCCAAATCAATATTTTAGAAGATGAAATTAGGAATTGAGGTGTTTTGTCTAAGCGAGATGAAGAATAAGCCTCGAAGTGGAAGCATCAAAATTAAAAAAAAATTGAAGTACTTAAATTATAAATAATTAAAAAACTGATAAAATATTAAGTAAATTATGAACATAATGAA
>NW_021595611.1:0-279 GCF_001605985.2 Dendrobium catenatum
TAATATTTATATTTTTAAATCATTTAAAAATACCATTAATATTAATTTATTAAAACAGCATATACATTTTCATGCGATTAAAATATTATATGAATAAATATCAAATTTTAAACATTAGAATATATAAATACATAAAATTAAAAATTATATAGCATGCATGTGATTCTTTTTTTATTTTTCACAATTTTTTTCAAATAAATCTTGAGAAACTGTCAGAAATATTATTATTCTAGTGTATTTAGAACTAGTTTACTTCACATAATGTTACTAAAATGTGGT
>NW_021595612.1:0-220 GCF_001605985.2 Dendrobium catenatum
ACCAATCATTTCAACAAGCATGCAATGAAATCCATGAAAGCTCCGGCACACACCAGAAAAGTAAAATCCCAGCGGCCTAACCTATATCTAGAAGTGGTGCCCTAGCAAACAATTCTATGTGTGTGTAAGGCTTGTGTGGTTTGGATAGATCAAGTTAGTTAAAGTTAAAGTTGTCTAGAGTTTAAGTTTGTTGGGGGGTCCGAAAAGGATATTTCATTTG
>NW_021595613.1:0-1257 GCF_001605985.2 Dendrobium catenatum
GAAGCTGCTTACCATCGATATAAAGAATGTGGGATAATTGTCTCGAGAATCATCAATCCTAGCCACATTTCATATCTGATAATGGATCTTTTCGCTCACACTTCCCTTTGTTTCATTCTATCTCTTACATTCCCCTTTAATACTGAGCTTCTTCGTGAATTCTTCGCAAACCTTCAAATAAATCTTACTTTCACAGCCCTGACCTCTTATGTGAATTGACGCCCCATCAAAATCACATATCAGGACTGTGTTGAACTGTTACAGCTATCCACCACCGGGGATAAGCTGTACTTAATCGCTTCAGATTCTGACTTTGACTGGTCCACGGCAAATCACTTCCTTCGTCAGACCAATGCACCTTTTCATGTTTGAGAGACTAGCTCTTTGGTTAAAGATGCTAGGACAATCCAACATGTCCTTCGCACCTCCAAAATTTCAAAAGTTGGGGACCGAATCCACATCACTCCTCTACTTTCCCTAACTACTTTCTACATCATGGCACATAGAGAATTTAATACTGCGGACTTAATTTTTCGGTACATTAATCACTTAACCACAATTCGCGATCCAGGTCATAAGAGAAAACCTAATCTAGCTTTAGGACACCTCATAGCCTATGTCCTTGAAACCAAATACCAACTTCAGTATCCTATTCCACCCAACCTCCCAACTCTCTTCTACTCAAACAGTTCCTTCAGTACCCTTCATATTACTCATCTCCACCCTGGGGATGAGGAACCTCGGGGGGTTGAAGAGGAGGAGGCTCCCACTCCCGCTCATGTTCTTGATCCTGTTCCTCTCCACCAGCACTCACCATTTGATCAGTTGATAGAGAGGTTTGATCGATGGGAGACCCGCTTTGACGCTTACGTTGCTACACAGGAGTAGCAACATTTTGATGATATTGCCCGCTACGAGCAGCACCACACAGAGGATTTAGCTCGTTTTGATATCTACTTTACTCACCAACAGCAGCAGCATGACCAGGACATCGTCTGGTTCAATGCTCAGTTTATTACGCTTGCCAGCTACTTTCAGCAACCATCTCCACCACCTCCATCTGATGATTAGGGTCCCTCATTTTTCTAGTCTTTATTTTCTGTTTTCTATTTTCTGAAGCTTATCTTGTAGTTTATTTTAGTTTATGTTGTGTTATTTCCTTTTTTTATGCGTGTCTAGGACCCACTTTTTGTGATGACAAAAGGGAGAGTAGGTTGTGATAGGAAAAGTTGGTGTGCTTGTAACTTTGAAATTTTA
>NW_021595614.1:0-295 GCF_001605985.2 Dendrobium catenatum
TCAACTCAAATCCCAATTAATTCAAGCTTCAAGCACGTCCAAACTTTGATTCAATCCACTTGAGAATCCAAATTCCAACCTAGACTTTGATTCTACCTTTGATCTAGCTTTGATCCTATCAATTCATTAACAATCACCACATGATTGCAAATGATTTGGATACTCCAATCACTCAAATTTGAAATCTATTCCAGATCCAAAAATCCATACTCAAATCCAAAGTCTTAAGGCCTTGTCCTAAACACCCTTTTCAGAGATTTTTCAAACATTTCAAAACCAAGTCAAATGGTCTCTG
>NW_021595615.1:0-632 GCF_001605985.2 Dendrobium catenatum
AATATTGGAATGGAGCCTACAGAAAGTCCTAAACCCTAAACTTGTTAGATTACTCAAAGGACAGTTTCCACACAACTTCCTAAGCATATGTATTGGAGAGGGCAACTGCCTTCCATTTTGTACAGGATAAAGAGACTAAAGATTGTCCTATAAATTGAAAATTTTCAAAAATATTTTTCCTATCAACACTACATCCAGCAAAGTCTGAATAAAAAAATCATATTATTTCAAAAGAAGGATTGTGGCTAGGATACCAAATTCTAATATTTTGCATTCCTAAGAGATATCTAAGGATTATCTTAATAGCAGTCAAGTGGGATTCTTTTGGATTAGCATAAAATCTAGCACAGAGATAAACACTAAATATAATATCAAGTATACTAGAAGTTAAGTAAAAAAGTGATTCTATTATTACCCCGTATTTCTTTTAATAAATTGATTTTAAACTAAAAAAGAGCAATGGTTTTCTAACCATCTCCTGGAATATGAAAATAAAGTTGAGGTTCTCTAACTATAAAAGAGTCACGGCTCTCTGCCACATAGGGGTGGTAAAATAGCATCTATACAGGCTTCTCAACCTTGTTATGGGAGTAAAAGAAGAGTCACTAATATTTAGTGCTATACTTAGATAA
>NW_021595616.1:0-206 GCF_001605985.2 Dendrobium catenatum
TTATTCTTTGTGAAAAGAAATTTTAAAATACCAATTCGCCCGCACCCCCCACCCCCCTCTTGGTTAGCTTGGGACTAAGTTCATAAGGGCTTAACATCCCTAACGAACTTTCAAGTGGTATCAGAGCGCGATTCAAAATTTAAGTTTGAAAACTTTTTGAAATTGATCCCTGGCTAACTTTGGGAATATAAACACTACTGAAGGTT
>NW_021595617.1:0-399 GCF_001605985.2 Dendrobium catenatum
TTGCTAGTAGATCATATATCATGTGATGCATAATAAGTGATTCGTGTATATTATATGCTATTATATAAGTCTTATCATATGCATGTATTAGTCATATCTTGTATCATATATAAATGATGTTATATCATATAGTATATGCAATATATCATATATGATACTATCATTTGCATATGCAAGCACTAAAATTAATGTAAGCTAGATATGACATCTAACTACTTGTTATGTTTTTATGTATCCAGTCCTCTAGGTCAACACTATAGGAATTAATGTCAATCAATCAGTCCTATTTCCAGGAATCGGCCATATCACTAGTCAATTAGGTTAGATGGCTTTCATATCAAAAAGTTCTTGTCAGTGTATCATATAATATAAATGGATCTTATACCTCCCTTTTCATAT
>NW_021595618.1:0-340 GCF_001605985.2 Dendrobium catenatum
CCATGACATGACCTCCGCCTATTGATCTATTTGTAGAATTTGCTAGTATCAAGAAAGTACGATGCTCTTTTATTTTCTCGCATAGATCTTGATGAAATTGGGTTACAATGAAATAATGATCTGAACTCATTCTATTTCTTCTATGTAAAAGCTATGGCTAGTGACATAGCACTGAATATCCATAGTGCTGTTGAATAAAATTTGGTTATCTTCCCTTGCTATTGTTTGCGACGAAATGATTATAGTTAGCATGGAGGACTCTTGTTGGATTTAACCATGAGATAGTATTATTGTGTATCACCTGGAAATAATTTCGTATTTCATGAATCACGTTGTTTTT
>NW_021595619.1:0-268 GCF_001605985.2 Dendrobium catenatum
TAGGGGGAGCAATTCGGGGGGTCATACAGAATACCACTACCTTCTTCGCTCCCAAGGAGCCTGCACCAGGAAGTCTGAGGGAAGTGCCCAAGAAGAGAGCTAGAGGGGGAAGTGGGGGAAATTTCAAAAGGCTGGCTGAAAAGAAGATACAGTAGAAGAGGGCAAAGGGGTTGTGTTTCAGATGCGATGAAAAATACATGTCAGGGCATAGGTGTAAGGACTGAACACTTAAGGTTCTCACCGTCTGTAATGAAAAGGAAGCTGAAGG
>NW_021595620.1:0-223 GCF_001605985.2 Dendrobium catenatum
ATGCTCTCTATTATCTTAGTCGAAGACTTCTTCCTACAGAAATTCGATACCCTTCAATTGAAAAGCATTGTCTTGCTTTAGTTTTCGCAGCCCAAAAATTAAGGCATTATATTCTTTCACACTCAGTTAGTTTAATTTCAAGAGTTAATCCTTTGCAATATCTAATGACCCGACCGACGTTGTCAAGACGTTTAGCCCGCTGGTCTATGATATTACTGCAATT
>NW_021595621.1:0-1868 GCF_001605985.2 Dendrobium catenatum
ATTTAATTAAGAATATGAAGGGTTTTTGGGGCTGTTTTGTATTCCCCTCTCTTGTCTATAAATATAAGTTGTTTGTGGCTATTTTAAGATTGTTATGTGAATGACTTTTGGAAATATAAACCTGCGGGTTTTGTTAGAAAAGCTTGCGAGCTTGTTCCATCTCTTCTACTCCTCTTCTAGGAAAGCTTGCGAGCTTCTCCTCTTTCATCTCGGCTTCTAACCTCTTCTTCTATCCGCAAGTTTGCACCCCACCTGTATCCTTCTTCTCAAGGAAAGCAACTTTAGGAGATTATGTCTTTAATTTGTGTTTGTGTCTGTGTTGTTTGTAAGAGTCAATGGTTGTAAGTCTTTTATTTTATATAAGTAAAGTTTGTTTAATTTATCTTTTTATATTTTTTATATTATCTAGAAAGGTTTATTTTGCTTACATCATTTTGGTATCAGAGCAAGTTAGGAAGTCCTAGGTTTATGAGTCGTGTGTTTCTTGATGTCATGTTAGTTATCATGTAAGTTTTGTTTTGAGTCATGTTCTCATTTGAGTCTTGGTGTCAAGTGAGCAATCTCAAGCCTTGGTGTCTCTTGATGCAACGCCTGCAAAAAATTTTGATTTTGACTTCCCTTGAGCTTGCTAGCTCATTAATTTTTAAGCTAAGATTTAGCTCATTTTGAGCTGGTTTTTAGTTCATTTATTGAAGTAAGAGTTAGCTCATTATGAGCTATGTTTTTAGTTCACTTATTAATTTATTAGTAGCTCATTAATTTTGTTTCTTCTCCTTCCCCTTGTCCATTCGTTTCCCGTGGATGGCTCTTAGGTTCCCGTGCCTTGGCTCCTTGGTTCCCACGGCTGCCTCCTTGGTTCTCATGGCTGCCTCCTTGGTTCCCACGGTTGCCTCTTCAGGTTCCGCCTGGGCTGTTTTCCGTGACTTTTGGGGGGCTTTTCCATGGCTATGGTGCTTTGTTTCCTGGAGTTGACTATTGGCTTTTCATTTCCCTTATTTAATTAAGAATATGAAGGATTTTTGGGGTTGTTTGTATTCCCCTCTCTTGTTTATAAATATAAGTTGTTTGTGGCTGTTTTAAGAATATTATGTGAATGATTTTTGGAAATATAAACCTGCGGGTTTTGTTGGAAAAGCGTGCGAGTTTGTTCCATCTCTTCTACTCCTCTTCTAGGAAAGCTTGCGAGCTTCTCCTCTTTCATCTCGGCTTCTAACCTCTTCTTTTATCCGCAAGTTTACACCCCACATGTATCCTTCTTCTCAAGGAAAGCAACTTTAGTAGTTTATATCTTTAATTTTTGTTTGTGTTTGTGTTGTTTGTAAGAGTCAATGGTTATAAGTCTTTTATTTTATATAAGTAAAGTTTGTTTAATTTGTCTTTTTATGTTTTTTATATTATCTAGAAAGGTTTATTTTTCTAGCAAAAATTTGGGTCCCTCTCCCAATTTTTTGCTTACATCACATAGAGTCCCACATCTCATAAATCAAATGTAGGCATAATTTATCTATGTCATCCTCTCTCAACATATCATAAATTGAATCAGTAAAAGCCAAAATGTAGTCTACATTATCCCACAACAAATCATCTAAGACATTTTCTTTAACATACCTTGCCTTCCCAACATCATCTTCTTGATAACAAGACCACTTCTCACTAATCACCATAAATTGAAGAGCATTTTTAATTTGTCTTAATCTTCTCAACATGATTATTACAGAGGCAAAACGAGTTTCAACAACAGCTAATATTTTCAAATTAGAGAAATCATTAAACATTGAAAGTCTCATCGAATGATTCATAATAAAATTTTTGATCAGAATAGCATCATCTACAACCACTGTTATCCAATGACATTCAGCATAGATGAT
>NW_021595622.1:0-247 GCF_001605985.2 Dendrobium catenatum
TATTGGGGGGGGGGGTTACCCCCTGCTTGGGTTTGGGTGCAACCACCCCGATGTTGCGTACCCGAGTGCTCTGGCGATGTGTTCCTAAGCGCCCAACACTAAAAGACAAAGAGCAGAGCGCCACAACGGTATAGATATGACATTGCAGCAGTGTAAGACGGAGGATTGAACACCACAACTCTCCAAATTGGTGTCACAGGGTTGCCAGATGAGATTGATGATTTTTTTCTCATTTTTCTGAAAATAT
>NW_021595623.1:0-213 GCF_001605985.2 Dendrobium catenatum
AAAGATCCCCGCACACTCTGCCGACGAAACCACTTCGTCGTCAGCGTCCGGCGACACCATTCCTGCTCCGTTGTCGCACACCCCACTCGATTGGCAGCCGACAGAAATCCTGCTTGCCTACCGCGATGTTGATCCAGGCATTGAGCTCGACCTCGCTGCTTGCTCCGATGCAGATTTGATCCCGGCCAGCCAACCGCCAGCAGCGATTCAATC
>NW_021595624.1:0-212 GCF_001605985.2 Dendrobium catenatum
CATAAAATAAAGTGGCCGGGCACCACTGCCAACAACTCGAATTTCTAAGCCTATGACAGACGCCAACAACTTTGAGTGGGATATTGAGTCTTCAAATCTTTAGTCTTCTGGATGTCTTCTCCTTGGACTCCTTCGAACTCTCCTCCTTGGACTCCTTGGGTCTCCTCCTTGGACTACTTGGAAATCTCCTCCTTGGACTCCTTGGATCCGTC
>NW_021595625.1:0-495 GCF_001605985.2 Dendrobium catenatum
TCGGCTCGTAAGCTCACGAGCCGGCTCGAATAACTACTTAATTTAAATTATTTTTTTAATCCGGTCTAAAACATTATTACAAGAAACAAATTAATTTCTAATCCCGCCTAAAACACGCTGGGCTCGAGGTTTTGCAACTCGCGTACCAAAGTTGCACAAGGCTCGAAGACGATGTGACAGATGGACGTATGGATTTGAATTTTGAGAGAGAGACATTAGTCTTGAGCATTAATGCATTTAATATTAATTCTTTGGCTTTAAGTGGGTTGGAGAAAAGTTGAATCTAGATTTTGGGAATCGGGTGAGCGGGAGAAAAGTTTTTTTTGGCCTATGCTTTAATATTAAATGCTAAAGTATTAAATTTACTGCAGCTTTTAACCTGTAATATTAAATTTGAATTCAGACTTGGGGAATCGGGCGGACGGGGCTCGCTTGCGGGAAGCCTCATTCTGGCTCGTCGAGCCGCTCGATAAGCTGGCTTGCAGTGCAACGAGC
>NW_021595626.1:0-1519 GCF_001605985.2 Dendrobium catenatum
CGAACTTCAAATGATGTTGTTCGCGAACATAAATGAGTCGAACGTATTAGTGTTCAAGCTTGTTTATTTAAGAATCGAGTATTTAAAATATTGTACAAGTTTGTTTGTTTAGTTAATTAAACGATCACGAATGAGCTTTAATCGAACCGAACAACGAGTAGCTCGTCGAACGTTTGGTTCCCTTGCAGCTCTATTTACACTACATTCATCAATTTCAAAAAAATAAAAAAACATTCATTTGCATTTACTTTACTTTCATCCAAAAAAACTTCAAAGTTTTCCTTTTACAATGCATTCATTTTACACTATATTTACTTTTTATAGTGCATTCTTTTTTTAGCTTAACTAAATAGCCCCTAAGTGATATTAGACTAAATAGATAAATTAAAATTCTGGAATTCGCAACACACACTATATTTTTTAAACAGATTGTTTAATTATTTTTTTTCCAATTTGAATGATTTTTTTGTTTTAGTTAATAGTAATTTATTTATTTATTTATATACTGCAAAAAAATAAATTTTATCTATTTATTAATAACAATTGATCTAACATGAATAATTTATCGATACAAATATATAATGTGAATTTAATATATAATATGTAGGTCTAAATTATATCTAAATATATAACATTGATAATAATTTTTATTAAATTTATATGTTTATATTTGAATTAAATTTATGTTAAATATGAATCAAATTTAAAGATAGAATGTTTTTAAATTTAAAATTGCATAAGATATTATTTATGTTTGAATTTAATTTATTTTTCATCATAAATTTATATTATCATGTAATTATTACATCATCATTATCATTATTTCATTTAGATTTTATTTAAATAATTTTAATATTAATTATATCATCTAGTTTAACCCAGTCTAACAATTAAACCTTGAACCTCCCTTTCTTTCGGTTCTATGTCCAATTCAATTTTTGTAACCTTAAAGTTCAAAGCCAGTGATAGGGCGTGGCTTATAAATATAGCTTAGATGAGTAAATTGAGGATGATATAAGAGAGAGGTGGTTGTTGCTAGAATCGATAGCTAAACCACCATGCATGAAAAGGGTTGAAAAGGAGGATTTTGGTCCTCCTATCCATCGATGTACCCTAGAAAGCACTCACATCCTGTGGTCATACAAATGAAGTCGTGTGGGCCCATGAATGAGCTAATGAGCTAGAGGATTGGCTAATGAGTTGGATGAGTTTGATGGGTTGGACAAAGATATAATGTATTGTGTAAGTGCTTACAATCTTGTTTATTGTCTAGTTGACTATGTTGGATGTGGGCTGATAGGTTGAATTCAAGAGGTCGCCAAATTATCAATAGATTGGATATGGTTCAATGGTTCACAAAATGGCGGGAGCATATTCATGTTGGGATGAATCATTGGAGGGAGTAGGCTTATATTTTGAAATATTGTATGCATTTGAATTATTAAAATGTCTTGGAATGATGTGACCTAACCTTAAGCAGGTTGGAAGAAGAGGTCAACAATACACTGGTAATTTTCAT
>NW_021595627.1:0-347 GCF_001605985.2 Dendrobium catenatum
ATTCAAGAGAACACCAATAACTCTTAGGAACAAAACCCAAGTCCCATTAACGCATCTATTGAGCCAAAATTAACAGATGTCCTCCCAGTCGTAGGACTTAAATCTTGATACCTTTCATTTGGTTAGCCCAAATTAAATAAATAAACATCTCTCTTTGAGCACAACAGTCTAAAGACTCTCGTGGTTTGTAGTCCAAAACTACATATCACTGTCCTGCTCGTCAATTACACCTACTTTATTCAAATTAAGCAAATTAAACTTGCATTCCTAAACACAAAATTCAAAGATCCATCATTGACTTGTAAGCTTGAAGTTACAAGTCATCTCTCATTCCTATGATCCCAAAA
>NW_021595628.1:0-303 GCF_001605985.2 Dendrobium catenatum
TTGATAAATACTAGACTTAATTATGAGTTGAATGCTTATGAGTTTGATCAATTTGGAGTTTTCTAGAATTAGTTATGATTTTTTAAAATTTATGTATTTATTGAATTTATTTAATTGCTTAATTAGATGAGTTTTCTTGATTTTGCTCCAAATGAATTTCAAACTCTTTAAAATCAACTCCAAAAGTCAGGAATGACCTAAGGAGAGATTCCCAAGTGTTTGAGAATTTTCTGAAATTTTTAATTATTTTTAATTAAATATTGAATTTTATTTAAAATTAAATTAAACTTTAATTTGTCAAAT
>NW_021595629.1:0-259 GCF_001605985.2 Dendrobium catenatum
GTTCTTCTCTAGAGTTGATAGAGAAAAGCAAGTGATTTATAATGTAGACAAGGGCAAGCAGCCGATGTAATATCAAGAAAAGCCTAAACAAGTCTACAACCCCAGCCCCCAACCGAAGCTGATATTAGTGGGAAATGATAAGCCGCGAACTTATCAAGGTGGTGGAGAACGCCAGAGACAGATAATGGGAACTGGTGATAGAACGTTCAAATCCCTTAAAGGTAAAATGAATAAAGAATATTCATTCAAGAGGGAGAGT
>NW_021595630.1:0-842 GCF_001605985.2 Dendrobium catenatum
GGTCAGGAGAATCCACCAAGGATGTAAGACCTATCCGTGGTTGTATGTCGGAGCCAAACTCGACGACGTTAACCTGTGTGGAAGAGGTCGGGAGAATCCACCAAGGATGTAAGACCTATCCGAGGTTGTATGTCAGAGCCCTGCTTGTTGACGTAAACCTGTGTGGAAGAGGTCGAGAGAATCCACCAAGGATGTGAGACCTTTCCAAGGTTGTATGTTGAAGCCTTTGCTCGATGACGTTAACCTGTATAGAAGAGGTCGAGAGAATCTAGTAAGGATGTATGACCTATCCGAGGCTGTATGTCAGAGCCCTGCTCGATGTGTTAACTTGTGTGGAAGAGGTTGAGAGAATCCACCGAGGATGTAAGACCTTTCCGAGGTTGTAAGTCGGAGCATTTGCTCGACAACGTTAACCTGTATGGAAGAGGTCAAGAGAATCCACTAAGGATGTATGATCTTTCCGAGGTTGTATGTCGAATCCTTTGCTCGACGACGTTAACCTGTATGGAATAGGTCGAGAGAATCCACCAAGGATGTAAGACCTATCCAATGTTGTATGTCAGAGCCCTGCTGGATGACGTTAACCTGTGTGGAAGAGGTTGAGAGAATCCACCAAGGATGTAAGACCTATCCGAGGTTGTTTGTCAGAGCCCTGTTCGATGATGTTAACCTGTGTGGAAGAGTTCAAATCGAATCCCCCTGGGATTGATTTTGCTTTCATTGGGAGGGGGCGAACGCCGCGTATATCCCGAATCAAAGGTGAAGAATGGTCTATCTTTAGACAGTTACTGTCTTTTTAAAGTCTAGATTAAGACCTTGCCCAAGAAGTAAAAGTCCAGTAA
>NW_021595631.1:0-1709 GCF_001605985.2 Dendrobium catenatum
ACGATATGAATCTGATTCTGATCTGTATGATATGATTCCTGTACAATTCTGATATATGATCTGAATTTCTGATTTCGGTACGATTCTGATTCTGTTGATCTGATATGTCTGATATGTTCTGTTTCTGATTTGATACGACTTCTATTTCAGTACAGTTCTGTTTGATTTGATATTTGTTCAGTTTAGTTCTGTTTTGATTTGATATCTGTCCGTATCTATTTTGATTTGATCTGTTTGTTCTGATCTGTTCTGATTTGATATATGTCTGATTCTGTTTTGATTTTTTTCCGGATTTCGGTTTGATGTGTTTGGTTTTGGATTCTGAGAGTTTTGATTGGTGGTTTGTTGCTTTGCTGAGCTGTTGAGCTCACTCTTATTTTCTGGTGGTTTTCAGGTTCTGGGAAAGGGAAGGAAGTCCAGGAATAGATTTCAGAGCCTGATCAGTATAGGTATTATTTTGTACCTTTTAATTTTTGTACAGTCATGGCTTTTATGTTCTGTCTTTCTTTCTGTTTGAGCCATGTACTGTATTTGTAGATGATTGTTTTGAGGAAAAGGAAAATATAGATGTTTTGTTCCACTGCATTTGATGATTCATAGTAGCTCTGTGTCTGTGTGTCTGATTGAGTTAAATAATTTGGAAGATTCAGTTTCGAACCAAATTCCATAACCA
This sequence comes from Dendrobium catenatum, assembly GCF_001605985.2. NCBI lineage: Eukaryota > Viridiplantae > Streptophyta > Magnoliopsida > Asparagales > Orchidaceae > Dendrobium > Dendrobium catenatum. Next base: position 674 of record NW_021595631.1, read on the forward strand.
GATCCTGGTCAGTAAGTCAGTCAGTTCGTTCCGTGTCGCGACTCGGTGCGAGCGGGATCCGTCCCGGATCGGGTCGGGTCGTGACAAATTTTAGTGGTATCAGAGCATTGGTTGTGGAATTTGGGATTGTGTAAAACAGAGCTATAAGAAGTGATCAGTGAGTCTGTCTGGGGGTAGTTTTGGTTTGTTCGGCTTTTTATTGTGTTATTTTTGTGATAGTTTTTTGGATTTTTCTGGATTTTCTGTATGGATCAGCCAGACCAAGACATGACAGACGAGCAGAGTGCCAGTCAGGCAGCACTAGTGGGGAGTACAGCCCCAGTGGCTGGTGCAGATACATTGTCTCAGTTTGCTATACTTGTTGCTCAGATGATGAGCGAGATTCAGAGCAGAGCTGTTACTGTCAGATCGGATGATATTGATAGACATTTGCAGTTATTTTTGAGGTTGAAACCTCCGAGATTTGAGGGCGCTGTTGAGCCCAGAGCAGCCGAGGAGTGGCTGGGAGATTGGAGAAGACCTTTGACAGAATGCAGTGTCCGTCAGATAGGAAGGTTCCATTAGCTGTTTTTCTGTTGGATGGAGAGGCTGAGCACTGGTGGGAAGGCCAGCAGGCAGCCAGATTTCAGGGCAGATTGAACTCTTTGATTATCTGGAAAGAGTTCACTGAAGTATTTCGAGACTGGTTTGTCCCCCTTCTGCACGACAGTAGATGCAGGAGAGTTTTCTGAGGCTTAGTCAGGGGAGCAAGACGGTGATGCAGTATGAGGCTGAGTTTACTGCCTTAGCCAGGTATGCTCCGCAGCTGGTTAGTACTTCTGCTGAGAGGTGCTACAGATTCCTGAGGGGATTACGAGATACTTTTAGGCAGCCCCTGATACCGTTCCGGATTACTGATTTTTCTGAGCTTGTGGAGCGAGCTCGTTTGATAGAGAATGACATGACAGCTACTCAGCAGCGGTGGACTGCGAGTAGGAAGAGATTTGGAGGTGAGGCTTCAGGCAGTGGTTCCTCTGGGAAGAGGAGATTTGTAGCT
>NW_021595632.1:0-264 GCF_001605985.2 Dendrobium catenatum
CCAAAAATCCAAAACTCTACAAAAATATCAAAAATCCCAAAATTCCAAAAATATTTAAAATTGAAATCATCCATCCGTACTTAAAGCAAAATCCATCCGCCCTCCGCAATAGTCTGCCGGGGTGGACAAATTCAAATAAACTCTAGCTCACAATGAGCCAAATGCCTAGTCGAAAATATCACTAGGATCCATTCTCAAAAAATCTCTTGCCAGTAAGGACGTGGTATGTCTCCTCTAACCGGCAGTTTCGCCGCCAAATGGCAC
>NW_021595633.1:0-255 GCF_001605985.2 Dendrobium catenatum
GCCTAGACGATATAAATATCATCCTGGCCGATTTCCGGAAACAAAGAATTCTTAAACTGATTATGGAGTTTGATTCTTTCTGAATTAAGACTATCGTCCTAGCCGATACATGTATCGTCCAGGCCGATATCAATGACGGCTGCTTTAATGAGGATGCTCTAATTAGGGTTTCTAATTTTGGACATATCGTCTAGAACGATATAAATATTGTCTCAGTCGATATTACCAAAAATAGAAATCTTATAGGGAACAACA
>NW_021595634.1:0-415 GCF_001605985.2 Dendrobium catenatum
CAAATTTCGCGCCGGAAATAATTTATCGACTCGGCCAAAACCGGCGTATGCATTTCCGCCGAAAAGTGCGACGGAAACTTATGGTTCCGTCGGATTATCCATGTGTTCCGGCGGATTTCGTTCGCCGGTAATAAGGGGTTTTCCTGTAGTGATGGAATCTCTTCTATATGATTTATTTATAGAATATCGTCTCAACACCTTCTATAATTAAGGGAAAGGTCATCATTTGTAATCAATAACTTGCACTAGTTGAATCATTTTGAATATTGGACCAAACCCTTGAATTTTTTTTTCCCTTCTTTTGATTTTCACTTAAGAACTTTGATGTCTCATGTAAAACCTATCATATATTTAAGTGTGATGGATTTTCCTTCAATGCTAAGATGTAAACTTCTCTCACTATCACCATGAATAT
>NW_021595635.1:0-1094 GCF_001605985.2 Dendrobium catenatum
ACGTTAGGTCTAACAACGTATACAGACTTTCAAACTCTATACAAATTCAGCAAGTAAAGCAGGCCATCATATAATATTAGTTTTATGTTATGTTTCAAATGATCGAATTACTCACAATAAAGATGATATTTCTTAATATTACCTTTATATCTATGATTGCACCAATATAATTAACATCAAAGAATGATTTTTTTTTATTTATTTAACATCAAAGAATGATTCATTATTCATGTTCTCAAATTTATGCTTCGTTTGAGACAGCTTTCTAAAATGACTTTTTAATATAAAATTTTCTAATTCAAGAAATTTTGTACTAAAAAGTTATTTTAAAAAGCAACAGAAAACCTGTCTCAAACAAAATCTTAATCTTTAGAAATTTTCTGATATACATGAATATTTATATAGTTGCTTCCAAATGATTTTTTTATTTTTATTTTGCGAGTGCTTACTTAGCAATCCAATGGCAAATAAATTATCCCTATTAACAATAAGATAAATCAACTTACTAACTAAACTTTAATATTAAGATGGATCGTGAAGAGATTTTTCATCATCAAATACAATCAAAATCTCTAGGAGCAGTAGGTACCAAGAATGCCTTTTTTCAAGAAGAGTGGCATCTATCTTTTGAGATAGCTTTTCACTATGAGGCTTTTTATTTGCTAAATGTTAAAAAGGGAATGCATAATAATAAAAAAATGGAACATAAAAGGAATGTAATATATTTGAAATATTCAAATTTATTTAGATGAGAGTATAAGGAATTACAAGGATTTGTCGTATGATACAGACTCACGTTGTGATAAAGAACTTGTCAAAATTAGCCTAACACATGTATTGCCATTGAGAGCCGAACTTTTACAGATAAAACTATTGTTGTTTATTTTTATAATCCTAAGTTTGATTGTAGCTATCATTATGATATCTCGGTTAGAGAGCTATAATTGTAATTGTTGATTAGGACAGAATCAATTGGATGTAACTTTGACTATGAAATGCAACTCTAAATATAACAATGAGCAGTGGTTAAAAAATGAAGGTGGTTATTATATGAAAGTTGTTGTGTAGAGAATTTGTACACTAAAGTGGTTATT
>NW_021595636.1:0-283 GCF_001605985.2 Dendrobium catenatum
TTAAAACTTCTCTTTTCTTTTCTCTCGTAAGTTTGGATTTCTTTCTCTGTTGAGCCAAATTGAAAAAATGAATCATTTAATGGATTTTAGTTTAAAGGAAATAGATTTTTATAATAATAATGATAGAATATTAATATAACAATAATTTAGTTAATTTTTAGTATAAAATTCATATAAATATTTCTAGAGCTTCAAAAGTTATTAAAAAATATCTATAAAATAGCTCATTTTATTTACAAAATTATGATGAAATTAATTTGTAAAACGAACACCTAACAATCCC
>NW_021595637.1:0-248 GCF_001605985.2 Dendrobium catenatum
AGCATATATTCCCTTATCAGAAATCCACACCACAGCAACCACCTACTAGATCCCCAACGCACAGCTCTCCTCTTCTGCTCATTCCCAGTTCAACGATTACGCAAACTCCTTCTTCAGATAACGCTCCGACCGAACATTCTCCAATTGTACCGAACGCGTCCTCCTCACTCTCACAGACGCCGTCCAATTTTCAGCCTCATTCCTCACCACACAACATAACAGTCTCCGTGCCACCTCGTCACCCTATG
>NW_021595638.1:0-230 GCF_001605985.2 Dendrobium catenatum
CTCCTCCTCGACAGCCGCCGGACCACCACAGGAACCTCGTCGGACCACCGCAGGAACCTCGCCGGTCCATCGCAGGAACCTCGCCGGACCACCGCAGAACCTTGCCGGACCACCGCAGAACCTCGCCGGACCACCGCCTTAAGGCCCTACGTTCAGCCCCTACGTCCTGCTGAAGTCTCGACGTCCTGCTCAAGGCCCGACGTTCAGTCCCTACGTCCTACTGAAGACCG
>NW_021595639.1:0-234 GCF_001605985.2 Dendrobium catenatum
TCATTTTTATTTTAAATATAATAAATATTTTTTATATAAATATAATGTAACGTTATAAAAATTTGTATATTTACTTAATATATAAAAATTCTTATAAAAGTTTATCATATATTTATATGTAAACTAACAAACTCAAACATCATATATTTAAATAAAATTAAACATTACATTAAATATATTAAGTAAAATTGAATTTAATTTTAAGTATTGTTCACAGTATTGAAGAAAGTGTTG
>NW_021595640.1:0-312 GCF_001605985.2 Dendrobium catenatum
GGATCTCTGGTGTACTGGGGAGTAACTTGAAAGGGCTTTCTCTGAACTGGCTCTGGTGGCGGTGGTGGAGGAACACTAGGCTGACTAGTCATCGACCTTTTTTCCTTGTCAACTACCGACACTACTGCCTTCTTCTCAAAAGTCTTAACCAATCTAGGACCCTTCTTATCTTCAAACTGCTCTCATAGGAATGGCATCTTATAAGCCTCTTCCTGCAAATTGCTAGCCTTATTAAGAAGTTTTTCAAAAGTTTTAATAGTGAAACCATTCAGGACAAAAGAAACAGGGCCGTGGATATTCTTAAGAAGGATC
>NW_021595641.1:0-252 GCF_001605985.2 Dendrobium catenatum
AAGATCGGGCTGTGGAGATCGGGTCGTGCGTGGGGATTGACGAGAGCAGAGGAGATCGGGTATGTCGCCGGCTTCAGTGGGGATCGGGATGGGGTCGGAGGTTTCGGCCAAGAGAGAAGAGGCGTCGAGCGTTGAAGGAGTTTGGTCGTGGCTTGGAGTCGAGAAAGACTCTGATCGGAGAAGGAGGGAGGAGAAGATCGTGAAGCAGGGAGTTCGTGGAAGTTGGATCGGAAGTGGGTGCCGAAGAACCTT
>NW_021595642.1:0-278 GCF_001605985.2 Dendrobium catenatum
TAATGCGTCGGATCATGCGCCGGAGAAATTTCCGGCGTAAATTTCGCGCCGGAAATAATTTATAGACGCGGCCGAAACCGGCGCATGAAATTCCGCCGAAAAGTCCGACGGAAACTCATAATTCCGTCGGATTATCTATGTTTACCGGCGGATGTTGTCCGCCGGTATTAACGGGTTTTCCTGTAGTGTTCAAATATCCAACGAATGGTGCATGATCAAAGGATTCGATATCGGCCGTTCGTTCAAACCACTCCTAATTCGCCCATGATCTCACGCCT
>NW_021595643.1:0-260 GCF_001605985.2 Dendrobium catenatum
TTACTGCCATAAGAAGTAGCAATCCTCCATTTACCAATGAGAGGAATATCCAGATCACCTATAATGAATTGTGAAGATGTATATATCACATTAAATGAAGCCAACCTGCTCTTCCACATGACCAAAATCCCTCCTGAAAGACCAGCTGAAGGAACACAAGAGAATTCCCAACCAATGCCAATTAAATATTCCACTTCCAAATTGTCAATAAAAGACAATTTAATTTCCAAAAGTCCAACAAAAATAACTTTATGATCTTT
>NW_021595644.1:0-256 GCF_001605985.2 Dendrobium catenatum
TCTTTGAAAAGTGATATGTATATGATATGTTCAAAAAGTGGCTATTGTATGTGTTGAAAAGTTGAAATTGTATATGTTTTGAAAGGTTAAAGGTGTATATAAAAAAAAAGTAAGGTATAGGTGTGTGAATTTGAAAAGTGAAATTTGTGTGTTGAAAGGTGCATCGAATATTGACATGTATAAAAGTGTTTTAAAAAGGAAAATATAGAATATGATTTTTGGAAGAGAGAAGTGTACAAGTATAAGAGGAAAATTG
>NW_021595645.1:0-546 GCF_001605985.2 Dendrobium catenatum
GCAAAGCCTATTCAAGTTTTTTTTAAAAAAAAAAAGTAAGATACGGCTTAAGGAGACTGGAAAATCTCCATCGTATTGAGATTCAGACACTTCAATGAATCTAATTATACTGCCATCGAAGAAACTTGATTCTATTCTACAGTTTAGAAGGTTTTGGTTGTAACCAATCTGAAGCCAATTAATATTTTCGATTTTGATAATCTCAACAAAATTTCGGGCAAAACTCAGACTTCTACTGAAAATTGATAGATTTTGTATGAAAGTTTATTATTATAACTCAAAATCTTTAAGGTCCACAAAAATTCTATCCTTTGAGCTCCATTAAATTTCATGTATTGAAAATTGATTCACATTTAGATAACTCTTTGTTTCAACTCTTTTGTAAGCCTAATTACTCTCGTAATTCACCATAATCAAATTTTAAGACCTTGCATTATACCTGTTTTGTGTCAATAAGTTCAGCTTCTAATGCATCAACACAGCGGACGGAGGCATTAAGCAGTTCTTCTTTCTCATGAGGCATTTCTGATGGTTTTGATTGAAGAA
>NW_021595646.1:0-394 GCF_001605985.2 Dendrobium catenatum
AAGAAAAATGAAAAGAATGCAAACAGATTAAAATGCCGATGAATTAAAGAGGCGAATAAATTTGACCTAAACGAAAGAACAAGAAGCAGCACCGTGAAAACTTATTCGCACGATCTCTGTTTTATCGCCAAACCGCCAAATAACTTAGTTTTGTGTGAAATTTATATGATCAAGAACCCTAGAAATCAAAAGAAGAAAGAAGAAATTTTTTCAAACCCAAGACCGTGGAGATTTGGCTTTTGAAGTATAAAGGCTTGATTGAAGTCATTTTACCTGATGCAGGGTCTTGATTGTTGATGTAGCGTTCACGAATCAGAGAGAATAAGGAATTGCAAACATGAAGAGAATTCCCTCTTTCGACAGAGGCGAAGCAGCGATGGAGGCGAAGCAGCAA
>NW_021595647.1:0-503 GCF_001605985.2 Dendrobium catenatum
CAATTACCAAAGTTCTTTTATTGAATACCCTATAAGACTTTCCAACACTTGAGTATCCAACAAAAATTCTTTCATCTAATTTTGGATCAAATTTTTCTAAGATAGATTTTCCATTATTATGAATGAACATCTTGCAACCAAAAACATGCAAATGATATAAATTAGGTGTTCTACCTTTTAGCAACTCGTAGGGTGTTTTATTTAATTTAGATCTTACATTCACCCTATTCAGAACATAACATGCAGTGCGAACCGCCTCAGCCCAAAAATATCTAGGAAGAGAGTATTCTACCAACATTGCTCGGGCAGCTTCTATTAATGTTCTATTTTTCATTTCGACTACCCTATTTTGCTAAGGGGTTCTAGGTGCAGAAAAGTTGTGATCAATTTTTTTCTCCTTACAAAAATTTTCAATTCTCACATTTTCAAATTCTCCTCTATGATCACTTTGTATAGAAATATTTTAACACCCTAATTTTCTTTGAATCCAAGTCGAAAAATTT
>NW_021595648.1:0-214 GCF_001605985.2 Dendrobium catenatum
CTTCAGCTCTCACCATCATCTTATAGAATTTTTCCTTAAGTTTGAGCGATACTTTTCTATTACACAACAAGCATGATGCATTCCTCCGCTTCAACCAACTAACTTGAATTCTACTAATAATATATCCATCTATTTCACCATCACTCTAAATAATAGACCTAAGATATCTAAAACATGTACTCTTATTAACGACTTGATCGCTTAAAGTCACAAA
>NW_021595649.1:0-663 GCF_001605985.2 Dendrobium catenatum
GGTATCATTTTTTTGTTGTAAAATAACATTTTGGAGCACTAAATAATAGTAAATGATAGTATTAAGCTTGTGAATTTACAGCTAATTTTAAAAGACAGATAAAATAGCAGTATCAAATATAACTTGGCAGTATTAAAAAGAATTTAGAATAGGGGTGTCAATTTCGGGTCACGGGTGGGGTTCGGGTCAAATTTGAAATTGACCCAGCATTAATTGGGTCAACCCTAACCCGACCCGTTTTTGCAAACGGGATGGTTTTCTGGACCCGAACCCTAAATTTTAGAAGATCATTCAAGTTTAAAAACCTGAATAGACAGAAGATGTCATACAGGAGAATCCTGATGAAGGATCTTTTTGAATTCATTCATCCAAAAGGCGCTCATAAAATTAGAGAGCAAAATAAGTTTCTATTTTCTAGATGGTTCCTTCATCAAACCAAACTTTATCAAAATAAGATCAGGTAATGAAGTCCAAATAAGTAAAAATAGATGACTAATTGCAAAATTATCAATTTAAATTACCGAAATGAAGGAGGCGGCTAAGCAGGAGATATTCAAGATTAACTTCAAAGCAGTATTCTCACAGAGAAGATAAGAAAATTCCACCAAATACATTAAAGGAAGGGGGAGAAAAGAAAATGCAAGTTAACCTTCCAATATTTAA
>NW_021595650.1:0-398 GCF_001605985.2 Dendrobium catenatum
TTCATTGACTAATATAGTATCTGAAGAAATCAAAACAATGTCATCTAATTTATGAATAATAGGTTGCGATTCCACCATTTTCTCCAAATTCTCAACATTATCAATTGATTTTTCACTAACAGGCACGTAAATTTTTTGAAAATCGGCGGAACCAAGCTTCCCATTAAACATAACTTTAGATTTTTTTAGTTCAAGGTGGAGATTAAAACAATCATTTTGAGCGTGACCATGCATTTTGCAATGAGTGCAGAAATCAGGAACATTATCAAAATCCACTTTTTGGAAGTAACCGAAGGTTTTAGATCCAACCCAAATTTCTTTAGGAAGCATTTTTGAAATATCGACCTCAACGAGAATACGAGCCACGGAGGGTCTAGTGCGGGAGGCAGTAGCCTGAT
>NW_021595651.1:0-213 GCF_001605985.2 Dendrobium catenatum
GTTAATCGAGCCACTCGATTTTCAAATTTTTATTTCAGCTTCTCGGTTTCCCGCTTGGTTTCCCGCCCAATATTTGCTTTTTATTTCAGCTTCTCGGTTTCCCGCTTGGTTTCCCGCCCAATATTTGCTTTTTCCGCCATGTTTTGATGGTTGCGGCTTTGGGAAAGTTGCAAATATCCTCATATAATGAATGCTATTGTTTTGTGATATAAC
>NW_021595652.1:0-266 GCF_001605985.2 Dendrobium catenatum
TAACTTTTGATAGAAAACTCCAAATTGAGTGTACCACCTGTCTAACAACTCATAATTAGGTCTAGTATTTATTAAAAATCGGAAACCCTTAAGATTAACTCTAATTTTGAAAGTCAATTTTTGACCCCTTAGTTAACGTATCCGGATACCCTTTAAAACCCATTAACCCTTTCAATTCAAGAATTTTCTTAATAGGATAATAAAATTCTCAACGAACCCATTAAAATCAGTAACCAACTCTCTTTAATATCAAGCCACTCTTTTAA
>NW_021595653.1:0-307 GCF_001605985.2 Dendrobium catenatum
TCTCCACTGTCACGAATATTCTATGATGGAACAAGTACATTGGATGACTTGGCGTGTCCGGACTCCTCATGTAATAATCTCTCAGCTTTCAGTGTTATAGAACTTCTCATAATCATCTGAATCATAATTAATCACAAATCTCATCATTAATCATAATTAACTTCAATATTAAAACTAATCTCAATTCCATAACAGAGTTTAAAATTGAGTTCAGTTATCATTTTGTGCGTGATTGTGTTTGTAAAAATAATAAGATAAAATTTGAAAAAAATATATATAGATATTTAAGAATTTTATATTTATTTTT
>NW_021595654.1:0-201 GCF_001605985.2 Dendrobium catenatum
TCTACACTTTCTCCAACAGCGGCGTCGGACGAAAAGCTCTCCGCGGCCTCCGAAACCCAGCTTTTCCCTTTACTTTTCCTCTCTTTCTCTCTCTCTTCAAAATATCTGTTTTTATAAAATGATTTTCTCTCTCCTTAAAACGAGCTGATTTTCTTATATCATTAATCTGATCGGCCCGGCCGATCGCCAAATCGTCCCGGG
>NW_021595655.1:0-618 GCF_001605985.2 Dendrobium catenatum
CTCTAAGAAGCCCCTCTTAGCTTAACATATGACTTTCATCTGTACCATTTGGATCTTCGATGATCCAAATTGATGTCTTATGTTGTGAGTCACGAACCCTTTGAGTCTTCCTATCATCCATTTGTAAGCCACCTATTTGTTGCCATATATTGACACTGACATGTTGCATATGGGTTTTGGACACTTAGAAGTTTATATGATCTTTTTGAATGAGCTAAAGATTTTAACAATATGTAGTATGATTGACGTGGATTTTGGGTTGGGGCGGCGTCAGGTCCCGAGGAATTTTAGATTTCTTGACCTAGTTGTGTAATTTTGTTGGGGTTGATTTTGAATTCGCTTTTGGATCTTTTGAGGGCATATTAGTTTTTAGTTGGATTCGAAACCGACTCGAAAATTCATTTTGACACCAATAAGTAGCCCCTTTTAGCTTAACATATGACTTTCATATTTACCATTTGGATCTTTGACGATCCAAATTGATGTCTTATGTTGTGAGTCACGAACCCTTTGAGTCTTGCTATCATCCATTTGCAAGCCACCTATTTGTTGCAATATATTGACACCGACATGTTGCATACGGGTTTTGGACACTTAGAAGTTTATATGATCTTCTTG
>NW_021595656.1:0-866 GCF_001605985.2 Dendrobium catenatum
GTACATAACACCGTGGCACCAATTTTTAGTGCCGCCAAGCCGAGGGGAGTGCCATATGGACATCATAGAGCACCATAAAACTATAGTTTTAATCAATCACGACATAATCTATCAATAATGTGATGCTTTGATTCATTAAACAATGTGTCCACATCGGCAAGTACCACATAGGAGAAAATTCTTTAGCGCTATGGTGTTAATTTATTTTATGGTCGTCACAATGCAAGTATCTAGAGCACCGTAGTGCCAAAGTTCTATTTTTTTCTATAAATAGTTTATTTGTAATGTTAGTATGAGAGTTTAGTCACCTAGTTAATTTTAGTCTTCATAGTGCTTCTCTACAATTTCCTCAGGAGTGACAATTAAAGGGAATTGGGGCATCACTATATCAACTTCTTAAGAGTGTTTGGTCAATATTTATTGAAGCAATTTTATATGTTCAAAGAGAAGTGTATAGGAGATCATTGAACCCATCTAGTGATACTTTTCTTCTATTCTTTCTTTACATTTTCAATTAATGAAAATGAGTTTACTTCACTTGTTCTTCAGGCTTGACTAAATTCTCTAGTTTTGGATCGATGGGGTAAATATAATATGGAGTACTAATGAATTATCTTCATGAATAATTTAATCATGTTTTCAATATATCATGTGTTCATTTAATGCACATAGTGGCCATATGTCTAGTTAATATAAGGTGTAATGTGGAGTCTAGGAATAGGATGGTAGACACAACTAAATTGGATTATTTTGATACAAGCATAGGCATAGTGTTTAACATATACCAAAATTATAAATATGAACTATAGTGAAAGTTCATGCTGAAAGTGCTCTGATGGCACTAGAAAGTTCGTTAGGGATGTTAG
>NW_021595657.1:0-295 GCF_001605985.2 Dendrobium catenatum
AATTTCTATATTTCAAAATTCAATACAAAATAAAATTTCACATAATATTAATTTGAATTGAAAGATTAAAAGAATTAGGAAAGAGCATATACTTGTGGCGCTTTAAGCATCTTTACAATATTTGTGACACACTTTGTGTATCTTTTTTATTTTGGGGCTAATTGTGTGCCTCTTTTTCAATTTGCGAACAATTGTGCATTCTTTTGATATTTTGTACATTTATACATTTTCAAGTGTATTCATGATCTTTCCAAAATCCATAATCTAAAATCTCAAATTTCTCTAAGTACAATAA
>NW_021595658.1:0-321 GCF_001605985.2 Dendrobium catenatum
ATACCGCCCCAACAAGCTCTCCAAACCGTCAGCCCCCTCTTGTTCTTCGTTTGAATTTCAAAATTCAAACTAACCATAATTACTTTCTTAATTTAATGTGCTATTAATATGGAAAGGTTTGTTTTGAATTCAAATAAATATTTGAATTTCAAATACCTTCTTTATTAATCAATGCCGATTAGGAAACTCCCTCATTCAATGAAATCTGAAATTAAAATTCAGATTTGATTTAAATCCTTAATTGAATCCGTGGGCTCCCATACATTGAACCTAGACACCTAATCTTTTCCCCCCATATGGCCGGCCCCTCTTCCTCTCTCT
>NW_021595659.1:0-1127 GCF_001605985.2 Dendrobium catenatum
AAAGTTTATATATTTGGTGCGGCCGGATAAAGTTTTTAATAGAAAAAACATTTTTTTTAAAAGTTACAATGAGTATTATTATTTCGGGCTAGAATATACGCGGTGATAGAGTTAAGAATTTCGTCTCAGTATTGTACGAATATCCAACGCAAAAATAGAAGAAAAGAGAAACACAATAATTTTTAAGTGGAAAACCCTGGAAAAGAGAAAAATCATGGGGCCACTCCCAGTTGATATGATTCAACTAGTGTTTGATTAGATTACAAGTGATTGTCTCACCACTGAAATTAAGGACGATTAGATTACAATAATCAACAGTTGGTTTGAAATCCAGTTACAAATGGAGAAAGAAAATTCGGCGACATTTAGTGGTTTGACAAAAATCCGGCTTCAATTGATGAACTGGTGGAAGTCCAGCGTCAGTTGTTAGTCGGGCAGAAGTTTGACGTCAGTTAGCGGTCATGCAGAAGTCCGGCGTTAGTCAACGATAGGACATAAGTTCGGCGTCGGTGGGCTGCAGGGTGGAAGTCGAACGGTAGTTTGGTGGCAAGAGAACTCAAGTTTCTCATCTTCCTTATCTTTCTTCTCTTCATTCTCTTCTTGCTTGGGTCTCCCTCTTATGAGAAATGAGTGGTCTATTTATATTTTTCTGAGTGTGGTATGATCAATAAATGGGAGGAAGATCAAGGATAATTTGGGAGTGATTTGAATGGACGACCGATGTTGAATCCCTTGATTGTGGATCATTTGCTGGGCATTCAAATGTATTAATGATATTATAATTTAGTGATCTTGCGCTCGTTGGATTCATCTCATCGAGCTGCTCGATTTGACTATAAGCATGTCACGTTTCGAAACCGTTTGATAATCCAAATTATGTTTTGAACCTTCCAAATATGATTCGGGTCTTTGATTTGAACTCATTTGGGCTCGGATTGAGTCGAATTTGGTGTCTTCGGGTTCCTATTTTTGAGACGTTAAGTTCAACTATAAGTTTGCTGAAATCAGAGTTTGTATGGTCTCCGATTTAATTTTGAAGTTTCCAACTTGATTTTTCCTTGAGATTCGTGCCCAATCAAGATAATTTTTTGATGATATATCAGTTGACATATTTTTTCGGAGGTCGA
>NW_021595660.1:0-774 GCF_001605985.2 Dendrobium catenatum
ATTTAGATAAAATATTTAAAATTATTTAATTTATATTAATAATTTATAAAATAGAACTTTGAATCTATGGTGTATCGTGTCATAATATTTATTGATGTTGTGTTGCTGTGTGTGTCTCCATACTCATCAGTGTAGCTGGGAAAACTGAAGAATTTATTCATCTGCAAAATTATGGGACCGGTTTCAAAATAGTTCTAATTAGTGGGTTATGTGCTAAAATAAATGAAAAATTAGAATAATGAAGAACATAACCTTAAAAAAATTACGTTAGTTCTAAAGAATCAAATTGATTTCATGCCAAAAAGTTTTATAATAAAAACAAATTTGTTAGATTATGGGAGAGTATAAGGAGAAGAAAAAAGATCTTAGTAGGGTTGTTATTAATCTTGAGAAGGCATATGATTCAATATAGCAAGAACTAATTTGATTCTCATTGATGGAGAAAGCATGAGTATGTTTACGTAATTAAAGATATGTATGGAACGATGACTAGAATTTTTTATTATTGTAGGATTACATTATAATCAATATTAAGTCTATATCTTTTTATAATGATTATGGAGATACTTACACGGGATGTTCAAATGGAGATGCCTTATGTATTCATTTTTCAATTGAAATAGTTCTAATCATTGAGTCATTTCTTAAAATAAGTAGGAATATAAAACATTGGAGAAACTGCTTAGAATATAGAAGGCTAGAATTAGCAGAATTAAAACTAAGTGTATGATATATATTGTTAGTTCAGTGTGATATTAATAATTAAGATCCAAT
>NW_021595661.1:0-413 GCF_001605985.2 Dendrobium catenatum
AATTTAGAACAAATTCAGCAATACTTATGGCCTTATGAGGGGAGCACACCAGCAAAACCGAAAAGCTTATTAACTTGCATGTAAAAATATATTTGTAGACTTTGCACTGATAATCAATTGTGTAACTTGTAGTCTTCTACCCATTATTGAATCGGTTAAACATTTTAGTTTAGCATTAAAATTATCTAGCATCTAAATTATTTGGAAGTAAATTATCAAGCTATAAATTGCTGAATCTGTTAATTATTATTTGCATTTTTTTAAAATAAAAGTTAACTGTTTCAGTGGAAGACTCAAGTTTCCAAAAAATATTTTTGTCTAGCGTTACACAAAAAAACAAGAAAAAAAAAACTCTATAACACTTACAATATCATTTGAATTGCAGAAATAAAATTAAAAACCGATCGAGTTGG
>NW_021595662.1:0-577 GCF_001605985.2 Dendrobium catenatum
GGGTAATTAACTAAAGGGGCTTGCGCCTATAGGAAACTAGAACTCATATCATAAAGTCCTTGCAAAATGAGGGCAAAATCTCTTGGTAGTGTCTTATCTACAAACCAATCTACCTTCCAAAATTTACCCCGGAACTTAATCTGTTAAAACTCCCTCGTCAAAAGCGGAAAGCAAAAAGCAAACAAGCAGTCGCGGGCGAAGGCCGTGGCCAAATTTTCGGAACCCACATCATAGAAGTCCCCTCCCCTGCTGGTTTGGAAACTTTCCAATAAGCAGTCCTTAAACTCCCTTCAGGTCCTTATTGGTCGCCTCGTATCCCTTCATTGGTACCATGCTAAAGCTTTTCCTTCCAAACACATCCTGACTGCCATCAGTCTCTCCTCCTGCGTCAACCTATTGATGGTAAACAACCTTTCCACCTTATAGATCCACCCATGTGTATCATCTCCCTAAAAAAAAAAGCATTTTCAGCTTCTTCGCCCTTATATCGTCTCCGTTCTCTATGTTCCCTTCATAAAATCTCCTTCCCCAAAGGGATAGTTCCCTCAATTGTCCTAATCATCCCTTCTACATTCAT
>NW_021595663.1:0-505 GCF_001605985.2 Dendrobium catenatum
AAATTCTTTTGTTGTCTACCTTCATATGCAAATATCAAAGTATATGATCCCTCTCTTCCGTCCATACATGCATGTAACATCTGAATATCTTATTAGCCCTAACTTGTTGCTTAAGCAATTTGTCAGAACACCTTGACATACACTCATGCATTCATCTGCTAAACCACGAGACTTCTCATTATCCAGCCAATACATAGTGTAGAATATAAGGTAAGGTAAAGCTGATAGCTACTTCAAAAAAATAAACTAGCTACTAGAGAAACTACACTCAACGTCCACCTCCAATGCTATAACAACCCCCCTTAAATAGTTGAAGTTCAACTATGCAAATCACTTCAAATTTTCCTCTCAACAACATCCACTAAAGGTATCCACAAAAAAGCCTAACAACAACCTCAGTATCCAATCTTGCTTTCCCTAAGCACGATAACCCATCACTCTCACTCTACAACTCCGCACGAATGTCAATATGCTAGTATGTTAAGCTGATTTGACAATAAATTAG
>NW_021595664.1:0-433 GCF_001605985.2 Dendrobium catenatum
TGCCATTGTTTTTCCTCCCTCCGATCAGGAAAAGCTCGCACCGCCTGTTCAGGTGGATGTGTGATTTTACTCTTAGAGACGGAGTGTGAAACGAGTGTATATGTGAAAAGGTTGGAGTGGCTTTGGTCGCATAAAATGTCCGTCTTCTAATGACCTGGTAATTAGGAGGGTAGATGTATTAGATTTGACCTATAATAAGAAAGATAGATACAGACATAAAAAAAACTTGATAGAAATTACTAGAAATGAACATTTTTATTGGATTCAAATAAAATTATTTTAGAAATCTGTAAGAAAATTATCTCAAATAAAATCTTAGATCACATTCACATTAATCGACAAAATTATTAATCTATTCATGAAGTCTTCACAACAACAATTAGTTGAACAAAGAGAAAGACGTCTAAGATTGGGTATGGATGATCAAAAGAAA
>NW_021595665.1:0-287 GCF_001605985.2 Dendrobium catenatum
TTTTGCTTTAAGCGCGTTGATGGATTTATTTCATTTTAAATATTTTTTTGAATTTTGAATATTTTTTTTGGATTTTGGGTTTTTGGATGGAGCTTGGAAGGCATTTGGATATTTGAGAGTCATTTGAAATATTTGTGAACCCCTCCGGTTGAGATAAACATTCAACACGGCCATCATCGGGGTGTTTGGGGGTCATTCCCTTCATGGATTGAACCTTGTCAACTCTATCGGGCTGTCGACAGAGGATCGTGTTTCGTAGGCTTCGTGCCTTTAATAGTGAATTCTTA
>NW_021595666.1:0-678 GCF_001605985.2 Dendrobium catenatum
AGCAGCCAAAGGTTCTAAAAAATGTTGAACAAGAGCTATTAAATAGAAGAGCTTCAAAGGAGCTCATTAATTACAAGTTTTCGACTTTATCATCCAGGCCGATATGGACATCGGCCTGGCCGATCAGTACAAATCTCAGAAGATCGGCCAGAGTATCGCCCTGGATGCACAATTGGACGATTGAAAATTGGCTTGATTGTCCAGGCCGATCTCACGATCGTCATGGCCAATCAGTTCAAATCATGGAAAAATCATCCTGAGAATAGCCCTGGATACGAGCTGGCCGATATTTATAGTCCTGAAGTAACTTAAGGTTTTTGACTGGATCGTCCTGGCCGATCCTGCGATCGTCCAGGATGATATGATCGTATCAAACATCCTTAATTACTACCTTTATTTCCTGATCAATTAAGGCATAATTTGAGAATTTCGTCCAGGACGATCAATGATCGTCCTGGCCGATAATTTAAAAATACAGTATACCTTAATTGTCTAAGGAGGCAACTTCTTTCTGTTTTGAGCTTATCGTTTTGGCCAATACATGTATCGTCCAGGCCGATATGTTAATGATGGCTGCCTCAATTAAGAATCCGTATTTAGACTTTTCTGTTTTAAGCCTGATCGTCCAGGCCGATATAAAAATCGTCCTGGCTGATATGAGTAAAAATAGAAATTCTA
>NW_021595667.1:0-447 GCF_001605985.2 Dendrobium catenatum
GGCTGATTAAATGATATATTTTGTTCTTCAACAATTGATATTGCATCCTCTTTGTATATCTCATTTTCCAAATCCTGTAAGTCAAGTTCTGGAGTTATTTCATCTTCAAGTATCCAAAAATCAACCATTTCAACACAAGTGCATTCCAAAGGGTCATAATATCTTTTTTTCTGTTGAAACCTAAAAAATGAATAAATAATTTTATATTAAGATTATACATACTACTTGAAACTTGTACATAAATATTAATTTAATGTAAGATCTTACCTATTCTTTAAATTCAAATTATACCTAACATATACAAGATCATTGAGTCATTGATGCTCCAAATAATTCCGTCTATTTGAGTGGATCTGTTCAAAAACACTCCAATTTCTCTCACATCCTGCTGAAGATGATGTTTGGCTGAGAATTCTTATAGCAACTTTCTGTAAATTTGGAGCACTT
>NW_021595668.1:0-291 GCF_001605985.2 Dendrobium catenatum
GTCGGTGGCTATGGATCCTAATCCCATTGCTCTTGGTTTTGTCTCTGAGGATGTTTCTGTCGAACCCAGTCTTACTGTTTTGGGTGGTTTGGATACTTTAACTATTGGTAATGTGGAGAATAAGGTAGAAAATAATGTGATAGCTGCTGTTTCGGGTGCTTCGTTGAATCCAGATGCTTCACCCTTTCTTTCTCTTCAAACCAATTTGAGTAAAGTTGATTCTTATGCGGTTTCACCTAGATCTTGTATGAGTACTGATTTGATTGGTGGTGCTGAACGTTTGGTGTCGGT
>NW_021595669.1:0-216 GCF_001605985.2 Dendrobium catenatum
AATAGATAAGTAACAATACAGTGGTGAAAGAAATTACCAAAGCTACTAGTCATGTAAATTAATGGTCAATTTAGGAAAAGCTGTTATAATAATGTTATTAAGGTGTATCTACATAGAAAGTCTTATTGTACAAGTTATTAATATGTAGATATTACAAATTAAATTAACTAAAGTAAAAAAAAAAATTAAAATAATTTTACAAAAAAATTGTCCATT
>NW_021595670.1:0-1076 GCF_001605985.2 Dendrobium catenatum
CATGTTGAAAAAATTGTTCGTCTTAAGGTAGATTCAGGTTTTAATTTAATTTTTATATTTTATTTAGTTTTATTCTTTTATAGTTAAAAACTAAAAGATAGACTGATAAATATATAGATTAAACTCTTGGCTACTGTATATGAATTTTGAGAAATTAATATAGTTTTATATTTAGTGTTTATATGACAAAATCGTGAGGCCCTTAGGCTAAAGAGAATTATCTCGATATTTAAGAATTTGGGTTGTTACATGCATATTGATGTAATAAGATGCAATATAAACTATTTTGTAAATGTTGTGTATAAGAATGACATAACTTACTGATCATTGTTCACTTGGTTACTGATTACTACTCTTAAGATATGTCGTTGTACTAATGTTTATTAATCATATGACATGTTATTGGTTCATTGATTGTTAATGCTTTCACAATTATATGTTTATACTGATAGCGATTGAATGATTACATGCATGCATATTGTTCATATTGCATTGCATTGATTTCAGTCGTCGGTTTTGATAACCTACTGAGTTGTCAGCTCACTCTATTGTTTGCCATGTTTTCAAAAAGGGGTTGGAAAAAATTTACTCGAAACCGATGGTCAATCCGGTGGAAATTATGTCGAACTTAAGTAGAACTAGCGGAATTTTCGGCAATCCGGTATAAACACCAGTGAATACCGACAGTTATTTTGCCGGCTTTATTGCTGGAATTTTCGGTAGACTCATAACCGCCGGAAATTCCGTCGATATTTTATGATTTTTCTGTGGATCGATTCAGTTAAATGAGGACAAATATGAGATTCAGGTTTTAATTTAATTTTTACATTTTATTTAGTTTTATTCTTTTATAGTTAAAAACTAAAAAATAGACTGACGAATATATGGATTAAACTCTTGGCTACTGTATATGAATTTTGAGGAATTAATATAGTTTTGTATTTAGTGTTTATATGATTTAGTTACTTCCACTGGATTGATTTATGTTGATGAATTCATTAAAGCTCTAATTAATTATTCAAGAGATTAAAATATGCAACTTTTATAAAATTTAGGCTTCGTTTGGGACGGCTTTT
>NW_021595671.1:0-1360 GCF_001605985.2 Dendrobium catenatum
AGGGTTTGTAAAATACTAATCATATATTAAATATAATAATTTTCAATTCATCGTTTAATTTATATCATTGTTGCGGGTGAGAATATATGCGGTAGTAGGGTAAATGAATAAAACGTCTTAGCAATGTATGTATATCTGCCGCACCAACAGATAGTTAATAAAGAGAAAAACACCATAAGTTTCTTTTACGTGGAAAACCCGAAAAGGAAAAAAATCACGGGGCTTGATCCAGATGAGAAAGTTTCACTAAGTTTGAATGAATTACAAAGATTGTTTTGGTCATTTTCTTGAAGATAAAGGGATTACAAAAGATTTGAGAATCAGATAGAAGCATGGGGATGGTTGACGAACGAGCAGAGGTCGACGGTGTTCCAGAAGAACTCTGATGGAGGTCGATGAACGGGGGAAAGTTCGGTGTTGGTTGACAAATGAGTGAAGGTTCGGTAGTGTTTGAGAAGAACTTTGGCTATAGTCAACGAGCGAGCAGAGGTCTGGCGATGGCCGGGAAGAACTCCGATGATGGTCAACGAATAAGTGAAAAGTATGGTGGTGGTCGAGAAGAACTCCAGTGATGGTCGACGAGCGAGTGAAGATCCGACAGTGGTCAGGAAGAACTCTGATGGTGGTCGAAGAGCGGACGGAACTCTGTCTGTGGTTGATGAGTGTGCGGAGGTCCAACGGTGGTTGTGAAAAACTTCGTAGGTAGTAGACGATCGGACGAAGGTCCAGCTGTGGTCGGGAAGAGCTTCAACGGTGATCGGCAAATGGGCGGAAGTCCGGCGGTGGTCGACGAACGTGCAGTGGTTGGCCACGATTAAACTCCGGCGATCTCTTCCTTTCTTCTCGCTTCTTTTTCCTCTTCTTCCTCTCATGAGAAGAATGGGAGTTTTTTATATTTTTTTTAGACTGACATGGCTTGTAAATAAGGGGAGGATCAAGGTCTAGATGGGAGAATTTAAATGGACAACCAATATTGATCCCTTTGTTCATGGACCGTTTATTGATCTTTTGAATATCTTAATGATATCAGAATATGGTGATCTTGAGCTGGTTAGAATTGTCTCATCGAGCCGCTCAATTTGACTATAAGCATGTCACGTATGGAATTCGTTAGGTAATCCAAATTATGTTTTGACCCTTTCAAATATGCTTTGGACTCTTGATGTGGGCTCATTTGGGCTTGAATTTGACTTATTTTGATGTCGGTGGGTTCGTTTTTTCCAAGACGTTTAGTTCAACTATAAATTTGCTAAAGTCGAAGTTTGGATGGTCCAGATTAAATTTCAAAAGCTTTCAACTCAATTTTGCTCAAGATTTGTGTCCGATGAAGATAAATTTTTGATAATATATCAATCATACT
>NW_021595672.1:0-211 GCF_001605985.2 Dendrobium catenatum
TAAAAATACAAGGCAACCTAGAAATATTCTAAAGATGCTATAGTCAAGCATCCAAAAAAGAATGATCAAAGTAAAGAAATGAAGCACGATCTCTCTGCAAAAAAAAAAAAAAAAACTTGATGTTAGCCATAATCACCTCCACCTACAAAATAAAACGGTTGCAAAAACAGCAACTATAACTCCAAAAATTATAAGTTAACCATAAATGATA
>NW_021595673.1:0-901 GCF_001605985.2 Dendrobium catenatum
GCTAGCCTAATTCCTAACCCAAGTTGACCCAAGGGCTGAGTCAACTAGGGAAGTCGTGTTGGGTCATGGGAGACCCAATGCCACCATGGGTTTAATCCAATTTGGCTTAGGATGGGATTTGTTGCTCAAGGGGTACCTCTCTTTGAACACCTAGGTCAAGCCAAATAGCTAACATAGGTGGGCCCAAGTCTTGGATCTTTAAGAGGGGTCTTTTAAAGACCCAATGGATCATTCCATGATTTTGAATGGGTTTGGAGAAGTCTTGGTCAAGTGGTTTAAGAGGGTGGAAGTGTATGGGAGGTTTGGTCAAATTTGGTTGTCTTGGTCAACTAAGTTGACCCAGGGTCTAGGGTGGGGTCCATTGAGTTCAAATTGGTCATATGAACTTAATGGGGGAGGTCCCAAGTCAAGGGGAGTGCATTTAGTTTGAAATGGGTGTTTAAACCCTTAAGTGCCACTTTGGTCAACCATGGTTAACTTGATCAACCAGTCCAAACCAAATTGAAGGGTGGATTTGGGTCCAATGTGTTCCTAATGATATTTAGGATCAATTGGGGTAGGTTTTAAAGATTGATAAAGGAAGGCCATATTGCATTTTGGGGAAAAGACCAAAAACCACTTTAAAGAGCATTTTGATCATTTTGGCCCTTTATCAACTCTGGGTCAAATTAGGTCCAGCAAAGCGTAGGTTACTAACCAATAAGTCATAAAAAAGGTCATGGATGTGGTTAGAAGGTTTGGAAAGAGCCCCAATGTCAAATTCCACTGAATGACAAGTCTAATGGAATAAGCTGCAAATATTTAAAGTTTTTACAGCCTTTGAAAATCAATCCTGTTTACAGGGCTAGAGATCTTAGAATGAGTTCAAATTTGGTGCGTTGATCTTAGAAATATGTATAAA
>NW_021595674.1:0-206 GCF_001605985.2 Dendrobium catenatum
ATTTGTATCTTAACCTGATATAAATCTTTATATGCAGCCCATGTGGTGTACTTTTTAAGAGTAACCCTTAGCTACCTTTAGCTCTTCACTATTCTTAGTATATCTTATTTTTTAAGTCCCAAGATCATATTAATTCCACATAGCTTGACATAATCTTAAGTTTGTACATGTGTACATTAAATTCTAACTCATTGGATTTATACATA
>NW_021595675.1:0-1540 GCF_001605985.2 Dendrobium catenatum
TGTGCATAGTTTAGTTTTTGTTTGTTGAGTATATTTTCAAGATATTGATAGTTCAAATTGAGAAAATATTCAATGCGCAAAGTACAATGAGGCTTGCAAAGGGTTATTTTCTTTTTGAAGTGCTAAGCACAAACACATTATGTGTCTTCAGTTAACTGATGGTTAAATATTACAAAAAATATATTATCTAGTATTATACCATTTAATGACCATTGTATAACTCAAAATTATGAAATGTTCTATGACAATTTAAGTCAAATATTACCAAGAAGAGTTATTACCAATTAGCAAGCAATAGGGAACGCATGAGATGTAATGAGTAGCACACAGTATTAACCCATTACTGAAATGATATTTTTTCTCCCACTTGGAAGGACGGAGCATGTACGTCATGTGGAGTGCAAAGTGATGAAGAAGCACATCCTTTGCCGCTTCAAAATTCTCTTGACGGCATAAGCTAATTTTGTTTGCCCCTAAACATGAAATTGAAACTATAGGATGAAGCAACAATTGCAGAAGCTGTCTTTGAGAAGCTTCATTCATTGTTGCTCATCTCTCTACCTATAAGGGATGCCAATAATAATCATAATAGATTTTTTGATAAAACCCTATTGGTAGAGAATCTTTCGCTATAGATTTATTGATGAATTAATTATAAAATGCATAAAATTTGATATGACTGCCCCTTTGTGCAAAAGTAGGCTTTCCTTATTAATCCAAAATCTCGTGAAGAAGGTTTATGGAACTAGCAGTAATAATACTATTTCATAGATTTAGGCTTTTCTTAAAAAGAAAAAGAGTAAACAATGAATAAATTCACTGCAAACAAGAAGGACAACAGCTGGGAGGTTCAAAAACCTTCCCCGGATGTTGGATTCTTGGATTCAGTGGCGAGGTGAGTGTGAGGCTGGGTACTTTGATTTATTGCCTCTAACTGACACGAGAGAGGGAGGGAGGTGACCTAGTTTTCTCTTGGATCACGTGGACTTCATGTTGATAACATGGCATGATGCCCTTCAAATTTCATTGGTAGTTATATGTTACTTCAAATATCATTTCTAATTGTATGATTTCTTACATTATGCATTACGAAGTGCTTCCATTCCATGTCTTAATGGTTTGAGAAATCAGTCTCCCATCTTGGAAGCTGAGTGCAAAAACAAAGCTTTCACCGGCCTCATGCATATAAGCATGATTTGTAGTTTATGATTTGGATTGTGTTATAGAAATTGTTTGAATTCCTGGTTTGAAATATCTGTGAGTCCGATCCATTGCAGTCTGTCCTGTCTCACAATCTCTCATTTACTCTTGTTAATTGTAGCCAAATATTTGCAAGTAGTTTCCTTAACTCAGGCTAATCGGAACGAGAACTGCCATATTAGGAGTGACTGCTAGAGTGGGAGAGAAGAAAGAAACTTAGAATTCTCAGTTATGAGAGAGATCTCCTTGATCTGCCTTAAATGTTTGAGGGAGTCGATTAATGGTGGTGCTTAGCACATTGCTAATCTTTACTATTGCGAATTGCTTGTAGTTTGTGTTA
>NW_021595676.1:0-274 GCF_001605985.2 Dendrobium catenatum
AAAATTTCTCAAACAAAATTGATATCAAAACTGAGTAATCACCACAAAATTAAAGTGCGGAAACTAAACATGGAAAAGCAATAAGAAAGAACACACAGAATTTTATAGGAGTTTGGTCAACTTGACCTACGTCCACTCCTTGGAGCCTCTCCTCCAGTTATTTCACTAAACTCAGTGACTCTCCTTTTGATCCCATAGCAAGGTGGAGAATCCTATACAAATCTCCTTTTCACTGACCCGATGAGACAAATAACCCAACTCCTTTTGCTTCCTC
>NW_021595677.1:0-1156 GCF_001605985.2 Dendrobium catenatum
TGTTCGTCTGGACGAAATTTTTACAGAGGACCGATCGTCCTGGACACTATTTAATTTCGTCTGGACAAAAATTTTACAGAGGACCAATCGCCATGTATGATAATTTTATTTTGTCTGGACGAAAATTTTCTAGAGACCAGATCGTCCTGGCTGATATTTAATTTCGTCTGGATGAAAATTTTCCAAAGGACCAATCGTTATGAACGATAATTTAATTTCATCTGGATGAAAATTTTTCAGAGAACCAATCATCCCAGACGATAAATAATTTTGTCCTGGACGAATAGGACTTAGAAAATTTTTTTTAAGCAAGTTCCTATTCGTTCCATGTGCTCAATAGGAGATAACTGTCTGATCATCCAGTACGAACTGATATCATCCCGTACGTTCAGTATAAATTTTATATGATCTCCTTATGTGTGTGTGTATGTTTTTATTCACTCAAATTACAATCACTCCCTTTCAATTTAATTTCAAAAAAAAGTGCAAGCTTCAAATTTTACAAAGTATCTCATTCTGAATTTGATTTGAAGTCTTCGTAGTCTGGAGTTTAATTTTCCTGAAATGTTAGTACACACAAGAGAAAATACAATTCTTCTAAAATTGTTAGGAGATAACTACACATTTGAATAATAATGTTTGGAATCATCAAAACTATACAAGTTGCCAAAATGAAAAGCATGCAAATAGCAACTATCTTAACAATCTCCCCCTGTTTGATGATGGCAAAATAATTATTGTTTGTATGATTTCAATTTAACCAAATCTCCTAAACTCCCCCTGAATTGATGAATATATGAAAATAAGGAGGTATTTTGAACCATAGAACACAATTATTTTTTGTTTTTCAAAAATTTTAACAACAAAACAAAAAAATCAAAGGACCACAAGCAAAACATACAAACACAAATACAAAACAAACACAATAATTTAAATAACATTTTTTTTATTTTTCAAAAATTTTAACAACAAAAAAAATCAAAGGACCACAAGCAAAACATTCAAACACAAATACAAAACAAACACAATAATTTCTCCCCCTTTTTGACAACAACAAAAAGTGAAGAAGAAATAGACGAGAAATATAAGTAATTATATGAAATTCATTTGAAGATTTATTCTAAATGGTGATTGTCATAAGGTATGCAATCTAAAA
>NW_021595678.1:0-1675 GCF_001605985.2 Dendrobium catenatum
ATCAAACAAGTGTAGAAATTTCAAGATTAAAAAATCTATTTACTAATGATGATTCTCCAAAGTTAGATGAATGCAATAGTACTATTCTCAATGCTCATGATGCAGATTTTCAAGAACTCATCACATAGAAGTTTCTTTTCATATTAAGAGTAAGCCATTTTAACTTTCAAGTTTTACAAAAGAAGAGCCAATGTCAGTGAAGAATAAACTTCTATACTTAAACATAAGGCTAACTAGTAGAACAGATCAGAAGATCTACCGAAATGAATGTATATGCAAAGAGAATGATATTTTGGTTAAATCTTTCAAAGCATCATTAGATTTCAACAATAAAGGAAATGAATCCCTATTATCTTCCTTCACAAAGCCAAGAATGAGAGGAAAACTAAAGGAGAGGAAGGAGTAGAGGAGAAGAAGATTACACAAGATTGAGAATATTATTGACGTAGGATAGGGCTAGGGCCAGCGATCGACATCGAAGATCTCTGAGAGGGAGATGCGGCCGGTTCTACCAACTATGGCTCCTCTGACTTCAATCACCTAATAATGGTCCCCTATGACCTCGATATCTTTACTACGACTCCTCCGAGCACTAATGCATGATTATGGTTCCACCGACCAAACAAATAGGCTAACCTTCTCTTGAGAACAACCCTCATATCGATAGATTCTTTCAACTCTTACTCTATAATATGATCTATAAGATGTATATTTACAACATTAAGTCAATTACTTCCACTGATGAAGGGAATCATTTGTAATTAATTACAAATACTAATATATTCATTTTAAATAGGCTAGGCCCCATGGTCTGAGCCCTTTCAAGGTTTTTCATGTAATAATATTTGTGTTTCCTATAACTCTTCACTCCACTCTCTCTTGCCTATCTATTTGTTAGATCTTCATATAAAGTTACGATGCTAAACAATATATCTTTCTACTATCATGAATGTTTTAGGATGTAATAATTTGGAATCATATATGGGAAGCAATCCTTATCTAAGGAGAAAAATGTTGGTATAGACTCAAAAATCCATTCACGTAAATGTCCTGGGCACAGTTGTCGTAAGGTAGTCCCTTTTAACATAATTTGTTAACGGGTTTGAAAAATGTCTTTCAATATTATGGGAAAATTCACTACATTAACAATCATACATTATTTTTATAACCTCTCAACTAATAACCATTATTTCATTCATTTTATGTGGAGTAGATTTATATTAAAGTGCAATCTTCATTACAATCTAAAATATGGAAGTGGTCAAGCATGTCACTCCAATATTTTTTGTATCAAAAAAGAATCTTGTTGGCAACCATCTATTACATAGCTACCAACAAATGCAAGAAAACTTGGAGTGAATTAAAAACTTTATACAGTCTCCAACTTGACTTCTACTTTTTCGGAAGGGTCATAGTCTCTACGTGAAAAGGAAATAATAATTAAATGATAGACTAATCCTCAACCTCTATCATATTGGTTAAAGTTATAGAAAAATGCCATGATAAATAACTTCAGATAGGTCAAATATCTTTATTGGATTCCTTTCAACCTCTTCTACACAGCTTAATGTCATCAAGAAAAAATTTGGAAGATTACCTCGGATAGTTCAAACATTTTTGGTAAAACATTATTGGTGGGTTCAATCAACTTCTTCCATACATCAATTTAAAGGAT
>NW_021595679.1:0-986 GCF_001605985.2 Dendrobium catenatum
AGGCGCTTTTGGACAGAATTGCGCAGAGGCGCGCCTCAAGGCGCGCATCTTATTGCGCAATTTTAAACAGAGCCTCCTTGGAATTTACTCGAAAGGTGGCATCTCCTCTTCTTCCCCCAAAATTTTTACCTTCGATCCTTCCTCATCCTTCCTATATTAGGGTTTCTCCCACGTCCTTGTCTGGTCAACGATGCTCTTGCATCTGATGATGCTGTTTTGGCTTGAAACTCTTAACATCATTTTTATCATTTCTTCTAGATTAAAAAATCTACCCTCAATTGCTAAAATTCGCTCTCCGAATTTAGATTTAAGATTTTGAATTTCTCCATGAAGCCTCTCCTGGAACACATCAACCTTCTTAGCTGCTATAGGTCTAAAAAAAGGTGCTATGATATCAATTTGGTACGAATTTGATCTCTATATAGCAAAAAATAGCAATAACAAAGAGAAAACACACCAGAAATCAACGAGAAAGAATGAGATATTGACCCTACAAACCAAGATACAAGTTGATCTACTATTTGAGAGGTAGATCAGCTCTCCACAAACCCTAGGTGCCACTAGGAATAACTCTGAAAAAAACTATAGGAAAACTAAATTAACATGATGAGAATAAAGCAACCTTTAACCCTAAATAAACTTTTCGAATTCCCACACAAATTTGAAATTAAATCAGCCATCTTTCCTTAAATAAACCTTCCTAATTCTCTACCAAATCTGAATTCAAATCAGCCCTCTTTCCCTAAATAAACCTTCCTAATTTTCTCTCAATTTTAGTTTTTTATGATACGTAATTAAAGGTAAAATTAATCCCCTTTGAGCCTTCCTCTCTCATTGTTGCTATTAGATATGTCAATGCTTTCAAAACATGCTTTAAACTTGTTTTTTAATACGCAATAAGGACTTTTATTTCTTTCCCTATTAGTCTTAATACATTTTAGGCAAGTATTATGTGGGCTCCGAAAATTCGGCCTCGGCCTCCACTC
>NW_021595680.1:0-311 GCF_001605985.2 Dendrobium catenatum
GTCTTTAGTCTCCTGGTCCAGTATAAAACAAAACTCTGTTGCACTTTCCACTGCTGAAGCTGAGTACATTACCTTAGGAAGTTGTGTGGCCCAAGTCCTTTGGTTGAAGCAGTAAATTTTGGATTTAGGATTACCTGTAGGCATAATATCAATCCTTTGTAGTGCCATATGTATTTCTAAGAATCCTATACAACATCAAGACCTAAGCATATTGACATAAGATGTCACTTTATTAGAGACCATGTGACCAAGGGGGACATTGAGTTACATCATGTGGCAACTGAGAATCAACTGGCTGACATCTTTACTAA
>NW_021595681.1:0-221 GCF_001605985.2 Dendrobium catenatum
GCCACTCTTTCCCCTTTGGGTAGGGAGGAGTGTGGCCTAAATTTGGATCTCCAAGTAGAAAAGGTCTACTCCCCTTAGGGGCATCCTTTTCTCTTCGGAGTCCAAGCTTTGGACCTATATATCCCAACTCAAAACTAACTTTCACAACACTTAATAGTTATACAAATTATATTTATTTGAAAACAAAATCTAGACTCACCTGCAGGGTTATCCTAAGCAAT
>NW_021595682.1:0-268 GCF_001605985.2 Dendrobium catenatum
GATTCCTGCTCCGCCGGTCGCCGGATGCTCTGGCTCTAATTCATGGCGGAGCAATGCTTGCCTTCCGAGTGGACAATTAACCCCCTCAACCACAAAATGGAGCAAATTGGTCTTCCCATCGTGTTGGCTTTTCAAGAAATGTTGCTATGAGGGATTCAATAAAACGGAGAGGCCGCCTGAAGCCAACCCTGTTTAATGATGGGTTGGTGGGTCGTGTCGGCTTGAACCGGATTCGAAATGAGTTGAATTCGAGTCGGATCAACTTATG
>NW_021595683.1:0-289 GCF_001605985.2 Dendrobium catenatum
CTTCTGATGTTGTTTGTTTTGAATGCAGGAAGCCTTGTCATGTGAGAACTGATTGCCCTACGCTTAGAGATCAATCAAGCAAAGAAAAAGGTGAGGAGAAAGCTAAGTCTAGGAAGGACAAGAAAAAAACCAAAGGAGCTTTTGGGCAGAATCTGGTACTGACTCCTCTGAGACTGAACCAGAGGAAGAAACTACAAACTTGTGTTTCATGGGAAAAGATCAAAGTGATCAAGAAGAGGTATGTGAACTTTCCTACGATCAACTTCTTGAAGTTTCAGAAAAAAATCAT
>NW_021595684.1:0-340 GCF_001605985.2 Dendrobium catenatum
AAGGCTTGATGTTGTTGTTGTTGTTGTTGTATGCTTGCTGACTATGTGATATAAAAAATTATAGCAAAAACAATAGCTAATGTGTCCCATCAAGCTCAAATTGACAAAACAAGCAAACACATGGCCAGAGAAACTACTAAATATAGTGAAATGCATTAGATAGTAGCATCATCCAAGTTTTTTTCAGGGAAATCATGGAATTGCATGATTTTTAAAGAAAAATCCCAAATGTTCGCCACTAGGAAAGGAATCTTTGTTAAAGATTAGCTTGGTTCTGGTTCAAGTAGTCAAACATTTAAAAATTTTCCTATATTAGTTTACCCAAGATGTAAAACAGCAA
>NW_021595685.1:0-314 GCF_001605985.2 Dendrobium catenatum
TAAAAACATTTTTATAATTAACCTAATAAAAAATTTATGCAGCCTGAACCCTTATAGAGTAAAATATTTCACGATAAATAAATGAAACCTACTTCTTAAACTATCTTGCATTTCTATACGAAGGCTGATGCTCGTCAGAAATAACTCATCATCTTCTTACTCTCCAATTGGCAGTCAGTATGCATTCTCCTCCGTCACCGGTCGTCTTTCTATCTCCTCTCTTTCTCTCCACCTCCCACCATCAATAAAGTTAAATGTTTTTGTCCTTTTCTATATAGCTCAATGGACATAAATTACACTATATTTATATTCCA
>NW_021595686.1:0-367 GCF_001605985.2 Dendrobium catenatum
GGTATCATTAGATAATTCTTCTGCTGTATCATCCATAGCTGTTTATACGAAGTAAATGTATATTATGAGGTGGATTTCTAATGCGTTACTAAGTAAAAGAGAAACACTATTAGAAGTTGTCTTCACGTTTTCTAATTAAAGTCATTTGAAACTTTGAATCTTTCATTTAATTTATACACTCTGTTCAATCTTCTCATGTTATTTAATTTATTTATTAAGATTTCAACTCTTCTACTGCATAGTCATTCTATTTCCCACATTTTCTACCTTGTATTCAACTTGATCTGCTTGTATGAATTTCATAGATTCACTTCTTAATGTTTCAAGGTTGATGATGATACTTGGGAAATGTAGAAAATTAAGCACA
>NW_021595687.1:0-267 GCF_001605985.2 Dendrobium catenatum
CTCTATATCTCTCTCTCTCTTTCTCTCACTCTCTCTCTCTCACTCTCTCTCTATTCTTCTCTCTCTCTCTCTCCCCTTCTATTTCTCTCTATATCTCTCAATCTATCTATCTCCCTTATGTCTCTCCCTTCCCTCTCTCTCTCTCACTCTCACTCTCTCTCTGTCTCTCTCTCTTTCTCTCTCTCTTGCTCTGTCTAATACTCTCTTGCACTCTCTCTCTCCTCTCTCTTTCTCTATCTCTCTCTCCTACTTCTTATTCTTCTTATT
>NW_021595688.1:0-246 GCF_001605985.2 Dendrobium catenatum
AATCAAAATTACTATAATAATTGATATATCTCTCCGATGAAAGAATATATCTATCACTATTGATTATTTGAATATGACGATAATGTTCGTCAAATTTGATTTTCCCAAACATAATTAATTAAAGTTTTGAAAATTTTGATTTTTGAAAACTTGATATGGTTTCTAAATATCCTACGAGCGCTAGTCCTCATAGTTAATTACATCATAGGAAAACTAGGATTTTCTACGAATACTCTCGATTAAAAT
>NW_021595689.1:0-328 GCF_001605985.2 Dendrobium catenatum
CTTTGTAACCAAGTTTTGATTGAATCTTCTTTTTACACAGTATATTTTTTTTTTGAGTTAGACCGATTGTTTTTAAAAGGACGATTATTACCCTGAAAAAAGTCTGAGCTAGGGATTAACATGATCGGATATTCTACCTTTTTCAGATTTTAACTTGTTAACTCTTTGATCTTTTGAATCTCTAAAATTGAATTGTTTGAAAAACCTATCATATGGATACTTTGCTAAAAAAAATGTTTAACCAAAAACAAAAATTCTTTTTTTTTTTCGGTTTTCTTTTTAGTTTTTTGCCTTTTTGTTGTTTGTAGCTTTGTATTGTGAGTTATTT
>NW_021595690.1:0-209 GCF_001605985.2 Dendrobium catenatum
GTACCGATTGATAGATACCGACATCGCTATTGATATAAATATGATATTGATATATGGATATGATTGATACTGATACCGATACATCGATTTATTGATTGATTGTTCGATTGATTGGGTTAATTGTTCATTGAATTATCGATTTGATTGTCGTAGATGATTTTATTGAATTATTGTATTAATTGATTTTAATTGTAATAGCCGATTGTATG
>NW_021595691.1:0-382 GCF_001605985.2 Dendrobium catenatum
GCTTTAAGAAGTAGAAAGAAAGCCGTCCCAAACAAAACCTTAATCATTACTTTAGGGGTATGAATTATAAATTACAAATTAGGACCCCTAACCAAACTCAATCAATCTTATATTATCATTGAATTCTCAATAATTCACTTTGATTTAATCCCTATGTTTTAAGCCTCCAGCTTAAGAGTTTATTTGGGGCAGCTTTCTAATTGGTTTGCTTTTCAAACATCAAATATTTTTTTTATTTGGCTATCATTTTCTTGTTACTTTTTCATTACTCTCTAAAAATTTAATTAATAGGAAGTTATTTTTCACAACCTTATTTATTAATGAAGTAGCCCACATGTTCAATTAAAAAAAAATTAATGCACATAGTAGCTTTTTAAAAAGT
>NW_021595692.1:0-239 GCF_001605985.2 Dendrobium catenatum
TTTGTGTTCTTCTTGGGAGAGGACGAGAGTGAGATTTCTATGAGAGAAATCGAAGTTGTCACCAGCCGCAGGATGGGTCCGGGCTCGTGACGTGAAGCCCCTTGGAGAAGGGCAATCGTATCACCCACCAACCTTGGAGACGGCCGGGTTCGTGGTTTAATTCTTTTCGTTATCTTTTCATTTTCTCCTTGTCGACATCCCCATCCTCCACCCAAGCCACCGACCACCTCTTCACAATT
>NW_021595693.1:0-229 GCF_001605985.2 Dendrobium catenatum
TTCTAGAAATAACTGCTCAAACTTGAACCATTCCCGTTTGAAAATTCCAAACCTTAATATCCTTTGACATCAATCGTTGAAAATCTAAAGTAAAATTTACACTGCTATTTTAATCGAGAGTTTTCATAGGAAATTCCAATTTCCTACGATGTAATTAACTACGAGGGCTTGCGCTCGTAGGAGATTTAGTAACCAGAAATTATTTTCAAAATCAAAATCTTTCAAAATC
>NW_021595694.1:0-331 GCF_001605985.2 Dendrobium catenatum
TGGAGTCGCTAGGAATGGAACTGGTGGATACAGGCGGATATGGGGTGATGATGGGCACGGGGAAGGTGGAAATGAGTAGGGGAGTTTGTAGAGGGGTGGTGCTGAAGATTCAGGGAATCCAGGTGAAGGAAGATTTCCTTCCTTTGGAATTGGGGAGTACTGACGTCATCCTAGGGATGAAATGGCTGCGTACCCTAGGGGAGACGAAGATCAACTGGGGGACATTGAGGATGGAACTGGTGATAGGGGAGAGAAGGAAAACAATTCAGGGGGATGCAGGGTTGACAAAAGCTGGGGTTTCTCTCAAAGCCCTAATCCGGACCATTCAGCA
>NW_021595695.1:0-263 GCF_001605985.2 Dendrobium catenatum
TAATTATTCTCAAGGGAGTTCGATATTTACTCTTCTCTTGCGAGTAATTATCAAGCTTTCTACCTTATCTTGAGTTGTTTATGGGAATCTTTTGCTAATTAATCACGTCATATAATATGAATATATTGGAGAATTTATAGAGATCAATCTAGAGAATGATAATTTTCATAAAAAAGAAGTAATTATTATGTATAACCCTTGCAAGAAAATAGGAGATTGGGGTAACAGCTAACAAAGGGTGGATGCAATTTAATTACTTGTTA
>NW_021595696.1:0-810 GCF_001605985.2 Dendrobium catenatum
AAAAATCAGGAATTTAGAATCATCAGTAGCAACTGATTAAATGCAGGGTATTACAATGATATAATCAAATTGCAGGGCACTGAAGTATATACGATGCATATCCATGGCTCAATGGATTAAACTACAAAATAAACACCACCTCTCAAGGCCTAAACAACAAGAAAGATAAACTAACCTAAGTTTTTCAGCTTAGTTCATATCAACTCTCAGCCAAAATCAGAACCTCCTTTTAGGACTGAAAAATAAAAAATGCCGGTCAGTCAGTTTGGCCCCAAGCATTTGGGGGACCAAACTGACAAGATACAAGTTGCATATGCTTCCATAAGAATAATTAAAAAAAAAAAAATCTAAATGATGATGTATATAGAATCAACATGATGTGTTATGTATCTTTACGTTATAGTAGCCATGTTTCGATCTGTAGGCCACATAGAATCGACAAGATGTGTTCTGTATTGTTCTAATTTCTAGGTTCATTTTGTTATTAGTTCAATGTTGATTTAGTGATTGATCATGTACAGCTTCAGCATCTTTGCTATTAGGTTCTTGTATTTATTGGTCTATGGTGATATTGTGGCTGGATGCACATTCGGCCCAAATAGTTGAGACAATTTTATTGTCAGTTCAGGTAGCTGACTTTGTTTGGACTTGTGCTTATATGATGTTTGAAATTATCCCACCACCAGCCACCTTAATGCCTTGTCCATTATCCTATTCATATCAACTATCTATTGATTTTGAACGGTGATCTGTCCTTGGGACTTCTGAGATGATTGTTTATGAATAGAAAATTTAGACATTTTGCATTTT
>NW_021595697.1:0-263 GCF_001605985.2 Dendrobium catenatum
TTGAATCTCAAATGACTTAAGATGGGGTTCTTTTACAGAATCCAAAACACAACGGACAGAGTTTCCTCTTGCCCGAATGCTTATGAAATTGTAAGAAAAACCCAGGTAAAGTAAATGGTCTAACCTTCTTCACTCTTAAAAGTTCAAAGAGAGTAAAGGGGTTAAGACTAAAATACTTCAAAACTATCTTAAAGTCAAAAGATCTTTCAAACTCCTTTCATTTCGAAAAGAAATGATATATTGAATGTGGCATTTGTTAATCA
>NW_021595698.1:0-370 GCF_001605985.2 Dendrobium catenatum
ATATATTTTTTTAAAAAAATTAATATGATAAAAGAGTATTTAATGTATCGTCTTCATTCACCTCCTGATCAGCAAATGAAGCGAAACAATATCTACATTCTAACCTGACCAAATATATTCTAAGGCTTCATTTGGGACGGCTTTCCTAATGCTTATTAAAGCAGCTTTTTAGTAGCTTCATTTGGGACGACTTTTCTTTCTGCTTTCTAAATAAGCTTTTTAGTATAAAAAAATTAATTTTTATATTAAAAAACTGCTTTAAGAAGCATTAAGAAAGCCGCCCCAAATGAAGCCTAAAACTTCATTTGGGACGGCTTGCTTATTGTTTTGTGAAGATGTTGTAGAAAAAAATATTTATTTTGAAGTTGCT
>NW_021595699.1:0-547 GCF_001605985.2 Dendrobium catenatum
GTCGGTGTAAGTATTGAAAATAGAAATTTGCACTCTTTCAAAGATATCACTATCTAATCTACTACAATTTAGTTTATCTAATTAATACATGGAGGCAAATATCAAAATATTCTAATCAGAGTTTCTCCTCATGGATGTTGCTACACTCAGAGGAGCAAAATGTCCGTGTAGGAGAGAAGATGCTTCCTACAATTTCAGTCCTTGATTTTGGTTTCGGCTCGCGGCAACATTGTTTTGTAGGAAGTTCTAAGGGATTCCTCATGACAACCATCAAAATCTTTCTAAAAATTGTGCATAACTTATTTTCCTCCATAAGTGAGACAAGTCTAACCCACATTACGATAATTTTTTTTGTGGTGGGCATTTGCATTTCATGCACATATGTGTTGATACGAAGAAGAAGATAAACATTAATTGTGACATTTGGTTAAAGATACAATTAACGATGGATATTAATTTAAAGTTTTAGAACGAACAATCAGAATTATATATCAGAAGATTCACAACTGGCACTTAAAATCCTCTAACTATACACATCTCAACAAAA
>NW_021595700.1:0-1405 GCF_001605985.2 Dendrobium catenatum
GACTGTAAGCTTGCTGAAATCGGAGTTCATATGCTCTTGAAATTAATTTTTGAAGCTTCCAACTAGTTTTTGCCTCGAGATTCGTGCCCGATCAAGATGATTTTGCGATGCCGTATCAAGTATAAATTCCAATGATAATAGTGATTGGTAGTCAATGGTGAGGCATGGTACACGATGATTATGACAGCTAACCAGTCGACGGTGGTGACATGTGACTATAATAGCTGAGTTATCTTGCAGTGTATATAACACTAAATATCAAAATTTCTAAAACTCTCGCATTTGAAATGCTTTACATTCACTTTTCATCAAACCAAATAACCTATATTTTCTTTCACTTTTGATTTTTTTTTTTGATGATGTTGTGACCTATCACATGACCCTAAATAGTAGAACTAAGTTAGTTTCTTTTTTATTCTTCTTCCTACCAAACAAACCAAACATCTAAATTGTAGGCACTAAACTCCATCTCTACCTAGCGAAAGATGCTATGAAGGTGGTGATAATATTCACATATGGAAATCTCCATCTCTTCGGCCTTTTCTTGAGGTGATGTCATTAATTCATCCTTTGAATAGTTTTTATGGAAATTCAGATTTTAAAACTAGGTTTTGGCTCCATCTTAAATTTTTTGCTTTTATAATTTTAATAGTTTTGTTAGTTTATTTATTTAGAAAGTTATGATTTGAATAATTTTAACTATAAAAAATTGCCAACAAAATATTTGTTGTATGGAAAAAAAATCTAATTGGGATTCAATATATACACACATGAATTTTAATGCGTTCTTAGGATTCGTTCGAGACGGTTTTCTTACTGTTTCTTAAAGCAGCTTTCTAGTAAAAAATTAAAATTTTTTACTAGAAAATTGCTTTAAGAAGTAGTAAGAAAGCCGTCCCAAACAAAGTCTTGCACATATAATTATAATAGAGTTTTATCAACTACTTAAAACTTCTACTGAAGTCTTACCCATAAACATTTGAATACATAGACAAAATTATTTCACCTTCTTGTGAACTAATTGATTAAAAAATTTTGTTGCAAGAAGTAATTGTTGAGGATGTGGATGTTCATGTTGAAATTTACATACTTCGTGCAAGGCAAAAAGTAAAGGATCATTAATATTCATACTTTAATTTCAAAGAAAAAGAGAAGTAGTATAAAAATCATTATTATTTTTAATGTAGGCTAAAGATATAAGAATTCAATAGAAGATAAAGAATAATTTGGTCTCTCTTTAAGGAGTAGCAACTCAAATGCATGATTAAATAGCTAATGTATTTAATTCAATTTTTTTGTTTACAAGTGCACATTTTTTACAATGAGTTTCAACTATAGTCTTTGTTTAACTAACATTATTCAATATACATATTCTTTCATTAAGTTGTGACTGTACACATATTTT
>NW_021595701.1:0-489 GCF_001605985.2 Dendrobium catenatum
TTGATCCGCGTAGCGTTCCTTCTTGATCTTCCTTTTAAAACTTGATGGAAGCAATTGCTTCTTATTTGGTTTATTTTTGTTTCCGGCTTACAAAGCAACAATGGGCCGCTGAAGAGGAAGAATCACGTTATCTGTAATTTTTTGTTCTTCTCTTCACCCCATTCACATCCCCTCTTCTTCCTTCTTCTTCTCCAATCCAAGTCTGCATTTTATTTTGGGCTTCTAAGATCTTCTTAAAGCCGTCGAGGTATGTTACGCCTACTTTCATTCTTTTTTATATTTATTGTTTGTTTATTTTATTTTATTTTATTCTTAAAGTATACAAGTTCTGTTATTCCATAAATATTGTATAAATTAAACTCTTTCTCTCTCTAGGACTCAATTGAATTTTGTAAAATTTAAAAAAATAGATGAGGATATCTGATTAAGCTTTATTTGGAACAGTTTTTAAAATAGATTTATTATAATTTTGTTTTTAAATCTATTTCC
>NW_021595702.1:0-448 GCF_001605985.2 Dendrobium catenatum
ACCCAACTTTGCTTTAGATGAAAATCTTATTGTATTAGCATAATAGACACTAACGTCATCCATCCAGTTGAGATTAACATTCTTCTTGCAAAGAATGGTTACAGATCTTCTGCACATCTTCAAAGAAGAGGTAGCCATGCAATCACCCTCTGAATTTGAATTCTCTCAGCCAATGATGAACAGAAGTTAAGAAAACTGTAAGTCAGCACCATATTTAGAATCGAGAACTCGTACACAGGTTCAATCCATCTAGCATGTTATCCTACCATCCGATTCAGATATGACCCATTTGCTTGTGATGCAGAGGCTCCGACTAATAATCATCTGTCGACATTCTACTGGCTGAGAAATTACTAAACTTGCTTCAGATAATGTCCCAACTGAACTATCAGAACACTAATGTCATCCATTGAGCCTCTAGAAACTGATAGGTTAACAAGCTTCTTGC
>NW_021595703.1:0-362 GCF_001605985.2 Dendrobium catenatum
TAGTCCCCATCAATATGAATAACAAAATTGCCTAGATACATTCTAAGCCGGCACGGAAGAAGTGCTCAAAAAATAAGGAGAACTAAGGATATCCCACCAGCCCAAGCTCCTTTGTCAAAAACTTCCTCAAGGTGGAAGCAAACCTGCAAAAAAGATAAAAAAGAACGAGACGGAAAAAGAAAGAACATGAAAAGACAAATACCATTAAACGAAATGGCAACACCAGCGTTCCGATCCAGAACAAGCAGCCTAATAATACACACCTCCGACAGAACCATAAGCCTGCAAACTACGAAGAACGCAAGAAAACCAAAATCAGAATAGTCAAACATAAAACAATAACCCAGTAACCCCAAACCAGT
>NW_021595704.1:0-428 GCF_001605985.2 Dendrobium catenatum
GAGGCAGCTACGACAGCATTTGAGCAGTTGAAGAAAGTTATGACCACAGTGCCAGTCTTAGTTTTACCGTATTTTACTCAGGCCTTTATAGTGGAGACAGATGCATCAGGATACGGGCTAGGAGCAGTGCTGATGCAGAGCCACAAGCCCATTGCTTATTTCAGCCAAGTGTTGACTGCCAGAGCCCGTCTGAAATCTGTCTATTAGAGGGAATTGATGGCAATTGTTTTGGCCATCCAAAAGTGGCGTCCTTACTTACTTGGAAGGTATTTCATCTTCCGGACAGACCAACGGAGCCTGAAATATTTGCTGGAGCAGCGCATGGTGACAGAGGAGCATCAGAGGTGGCTATCAAAACTGCTCGAGTATGATTTTGAAATTCAGTACAGGCCCGGGGAAGAAAATAAGGCAGCAGATGCCTTGTCCAG
>NW_021595705.1:0-226 GCF_001605985.2 Dendrobium catenatum
TCCAAACCTTTTAAATTAAAAAATAATTTAATTATTAATAGATAAAAGTTCTCTTTGAGATAACTTTTTTTTATTGCTTCGTAAAGATATTGTAAAAAGTAAATTTTTTCAAGTTATTATAGAAAGCAGTTTTCATGAATTTTTTTTTAAAACAGTGAAAAACAATGATCAATAAGAAATTATAATTAAGATCTGAAAAAATAAAGTAATAAAAAAACTATCCATC
>NW_021595706.1:0-356 GCF_001605985.2 Dendrobium catenatum
AGTTGATTTTCAGTTGTCACTTGGTGTAACTCAATGTATCCCTTAGTCACATGATCTCTAATGAAGTGATGCCTAATGTCAATGTGCTTTGTCCTTGAATGTTGGATAAGATTCTTAGATATGTATATGGCATTAGTGTTATCACAAAAGATTGAGATGATGCCTTAAGGTAATCCTAAATCCAATATCTGTTGTTTCAACCAAAGGACTTTGGCCACACAACTTCCAAGAGAAATGTACTCAGCTTCAGCAGTGAAAAGTGCAACAGAATTTTGTTTTCTACTAGACCAAGAGACCAAATAATGTCCTATGAATTGATAAGTTCCTAAAGTGCTTTTTCTATCCACCTTGCATCC
>NW_021595707.1:0-281 GCF_001605985.2 Dendrobium catenatum
ACGATGGTACACGTGTCGAAATCTGATGTCCCCATCACTCCTGCTTGATTTCCACCAATAAACTAGCAACAAAGCTTCAAAAAATAGTATATCCTCATCCTATTCTAGCCATATTTATATAACCATTCCCCTACATCCCGAAAAAGATGAAAGAGTCACAGAATAAAAGAACAAACAAAAAAGAGAGAAAAACTGACTAGATTCTGCAAAATAATAGGAATCTGATGAGGACATCAAGACATGAAAAATCTATCACATTTTCAGTTGAAGATTACATCACG
>NW_021595708.1:0-254 GCF_001605985.2 Dendrobium catenatum
AGATGAATATTTGCTCTTGAGAACTGCTGACCATAATCGTCCCCTTTACATTACTGTAGATGTGGTAAATTTTGAGTTATCAAGAGTCCTCGTCGATCCGGGTGCATCGGTCAATATAATGAACATAAAAACCCTCGCATACCTCAGAGTTGATACTAGCAAGCTCTCAACCGATAGGTTGGTGCATCGTGGGTTCAATGAAAAGGGCGAGAGGGCTTTAGATTCAATCACCTTGCTCTTACAAATAGGAGACT
>NW_021595709.1:0-550 GCF_001605985.2 Dendrobium catenatum
ATCCGATGGCAAATCGGGAGAAAAACGAGGTCAACAAACTCCACCCCAACAAGTGCGGTGAACGATGGGTGAATCGTACGTGTTGGCGTTGGCCTCCTTATCTCTAGGAGGTACAATCCAACAAACACGAACGAGCTTCACCAGGAAGATGCAGTTCTACAATCAACTAAAGAGACTCGCTAGAAAAATGCAATCCTACGACCAAAATAGAAAGACTCGCTAGGAAAATACAATCCTACGATCAACTAAGGAGAATCAAGAAGCATGCAATCATACAACAAGCATGCAATAGGTGTCCCACCATGTTATGAACATACAATCACACAATGCTCATGCAATTATATATCAATCACATAATCATGCGACCCAGCAGTCGCATCATCAAATCACAATATTATCTAATCAAACAAACATCATATAATCATACTGCATTCAACTAATCATATAGCAATAACCAGTCATATCTCAATCATGCGATCACTTAGTAACCACACTACCATATGATAAAAATGTGATAATCATCTAATCACATGCTAACAAGCAAGTGATC
>NW_021595710.1:0-200 GCF_001605985.2 Dendrobium catenatum
CAGGTACAGGCAACCAAGAAGTTGGTGCTTATCTACGATAGTATAGATCTTGGGCTTCTATCTACCTGTTACAACTTCAAGTTGAGCCTCCGGAAACCTTCTTTCCTCGATCTCCCAGCGAGAGATTAGTGGTACGTATTGAAATGTTACTTATAATGTATTATTTTTTTAACAAATCCTTAAAAATATTATATTTTTCT
>NW_021595711.1:0-219 GCF_001605985.2 Dendrobium catenatum
CTTTAATAAGCTCTTGAAGATCTTCTTAACTGACTCCTTTTTAAATGGATAAGGCTTTGCCAATCTCTCTCTAAAAGGGATGAAGTTAGGATCTCTAGTATATTGAGGAATTATCTGAAAGGGCTGCTTCTGAGCTGGCTGTGGTTGTGGTGGTGGAGGAATAATGGGCTGACTAGTCATTTGCCTTTTTCCTTTGTCAACTACCGACACTACTGCCTT
>NW_021595712.1:0-414 GCF_001605985.2 Dendrobium catenatum
CTCATGTAACTACCCCTTTTACCTTAATACACACATATGTTTGGGGTCCCTCCCCTGTTCCTTCTATCTCTGGTTTTCGATATTACATTGTCTTCATCGATGACCACACAAGATTCTGCTGGCTCTATTTAATGCACACAAAAAATGAATCAGCCATTAAGTTTCAACAATTCAATAAACTCATCCAAACTCAATTCAATACATCAATTAAAACTTTAAGATCCGATGCAGGTGGGGAATACACCAGTCATGACTTTCAAACCTTCCTAAGCAATCAAGGCATACACCATGAGTTCAGCTGTCCATACACACCGGAGCAAAACGGTGTCTCCGAGAGGAAACACCGTCACCTCCTCGAAACAACCCGAACGCTCCTCCACGCTGCCTCCCTTCCTGCCACCTACTGGGCTGAAG
>NW_021595713.1:0-1042 GCF_001605985.2 Dendrobium catenatum
TCCTCTTTGTGTCGTGTCTTTAAGTAGAAGATTATATTGTCTCATTTCAGAAATTAATCACATGATTTTGTTGTGCATAGAAGAGGTGAATCAACCACCCAAAATGATATATTTAAATATCTTGATCGTAGTTTAAAGATTAATTGCAAATCTAAAGTTTACTGAATACTATAAACATGAAATAACAAATTTTATATAGCATTTGTCGAGAAACAAAAAATAAAAACACATAGAATTTATGTGGTTCGAGTTCTTTCGAACTATACATTCACGGGACAATCATTAATCATCATTTTATTAAAATATGTGAAGAAAATAAGATGCAAGATATTGTATGCCCATAAACTCCTCTAATAGCTTCCCAATAGTAGCTTTCACATGGAAAAAAAAAAACATATATATCTTGCTTATAACAATAAAAATTCTTCACCATAAAGATCTAAACAAATTCTTCACCCGAACCCGACCAGTGACCTGAAATTGACACCCCTACTCACACCCACATCCCATTTTCTCTCTTTCTCAAGCCCCACTTTGCCTTAGTGAATAATAAGTTTAGTTATAAATAAAAAACAACTCACTTAAATAATAAGCAAGAAATAAGATAAGATATAATAATCACAAAATTTCTGAATTAAAAAAAATAGTGATAAATCATAAAAAAGAAATACTTAAATTAAATTAATTAACTGAATAATTAATTAATTTTAAATCACTTATATCAGATTCAAATTTAGAACATAAAACAAATAGTAAATTAAATTTAGTTTATAAGAAACAACATATCAGTGATCATTAACAGAAAAAGAACTCTCATGGATACAAACCGCACCAAGTCACCAAGAAAAAAAAAGCTAATAATAGTTTTTTTATTAAGAAAAAAAGCTCCTAATTAATGGTTATGGCTCTCCATCTGTTTGAAATCATCAAAGGTTTCCACTGCCATTGTCACTTTCCTGCACTGTTACTACACAGAATAAGATAAATATAATCAGAACTGTAAGTCTAAGAGATAAGAAGTTCGGGAAAAAGCTCTTTTTCT
>NW_021595714.1:0-464 GCF_001605985.2 Dendrobium catenatum
CTTTTCTCTAACACTTTGACTTGAAACTGTAGCAAATCTACAACACATGAAGCCTCCAATCTTCAGGTGTTGGAATATTATATTTCCCTCAAGCTACGCTTCAAATTTCATTAAATTTCGTTGAGTATTTTGGGAGATATGAGCATTTGAAGTTTTCCAGTCAAATGAACATGACAAGATCTCGACCGTCTCATCGAAGATCAGACGGCCCAGATCTGGGCATACCACACCCGTCTTAGCTGGGATTCGAACGTGGGTTGGTCAACACCATGGGTGACACATGGCATTATGCTGTGGAGCCATGTCGCTGCGCCAATCATTGGCCAATTTGACCAAAGTTGGTCAAAAATAATTTAAAAAAAGCTCAAAAATCTTCCAGAAGTCATAGAAAATTGAATTTTCCACCAAATTGGAAATTCTTAGGCTTGTTGGAAAGATATTTTAATGTCGTATTCAATAAAATT
>NW_021595715.1:0-606 GCF_001605985.2 Dendrobium catenatum
AGAATATTACTCTTAATCAAC
This sequence comes from Dendrobium catenatum, assembly GCF_001605985.2. NCBI lineage: Eukaryota > Viridiplantae > Streptophyta > Magnoliopsida > Asparagales > Orchidaceae > Dendrobium > Dendrobium catenatum. The sequence continues at coordinate 22 of NW_021595715.1, forward strand.
TATAATAATAAGATAGGCATAACCATGCACTGATATACATTCTTAATTATATAAAGCAAAGGAAAGAAATAATTTTATCTACCTTATTAGCTATTTCAAATATATTTGGAATCAATGGAAACTTAGATTCCTTGGATTAAACATATGGTAGACTTTTAGATTGTTGCTTCAGATTGTCATCATGGTTCCCTGGATTGTTGCCTCAGTCGTCAGAGTGAATCATTGTATTGGTGCTTGTTTCACACTCCCCCTCAACCTAGAGAACATATATTTTTTGTTCTCAGCTTGCAAGTAATTTATTAAAACCTTAAACTAAATAGTGGTGATATCTAATTTTTATTTGATGAACTTTCAGTTAATTACATTATATTTTTATTGTAAGGTTGGATATAATCGAAAAAAAATTTGATTGTAAATTTATTGTAATAAAAAAGTATCATTAATCCCTCAGATTTGTTGATGAGATTATGAAGCTTAATTTTATGCCAGGGGATTTTAGAGATTCCATGGGACATAACTGTGAATTTAGCACTTTTATTTCCATCACCAAATTCCTCTTACTTCACCATATAATGAGATTACATT
>NW_021595716.1:0-560 GCF_001605985.2 Dendrobium catenatum
ACATCATGAATAGTAGCCTTTAAAGAATCAAAACATACTATTAAATCAGCAGAAATCTCCTCTGAAGGTGAATTTAGATTAGGCAAAAATAATAATGTCTAATCCTCCCTCTTTAGTCCTCACTCTTTACTCCTCCGGTCTATACAATGCATTCAACCAAAAGGAAACAGAAAAATCGTGACGGAAGCTCATTATAAAATCAAAGTAACTCTCATCTACATCTCATTTCTTTGCCCTAAATGCACTCCATTTGCTAAATCTTGTAAATTTATCAATTCCCCGACTTTGCAAATCAAAATTTAGGTCAGAATAAAGTTAAAAAATGATTTAAATTCTATTGAAATTATTTTATCTCTTGTAATCCTTTAATAGGATTTTTGATAAATGCTACTTAAATCATATGGTATCAATAAATGAACCTACCCATTAATCCGGCCCAAAAAATTCAAATTTTTGTTGACCCGTTTAATAAATGGGTTGGGGTTTGAGTCATCCATTTCAACCTATTTATTAAATAAGTTACGTTTTGATTGACTCACCTACCCAATTTGACTCGAAAA
>NW_021595717.1:0-387 GCF_001605985.2 Dendrobium catenatum
GGGGGGGGGAGGGGGGTTTGAATGCTGCGAGGAGAGAGCGTTAAAAATTGGTGACCAGGTGACTATGAGAGTTTGTGCCTCATTTGACCTCCTAAAGTCAAACATAAGATGTAGAATAGACGTACAATCTAGTTAGACATTTTTCCTACTAACATGAATCTAGTTAGACATTTTTCCTACTAACATGCATCTTGGCTTCTTATCAATCAAGATTGAGCGAGTAAAAAATTAAATTTGCTTAAATTGTTGTAAGCACACAATACACTCCACATTCTTCTAAAAGAACCATCATAAATGATGATACAAAAGCGTGCATAAACATATCATAAAAATAGATCATAGAACTTCTAAATAAACTTTATATAGAAATTTCTACGCACCAAATGT
>NW_021595718.1:0-227 GCF_001605985.2 Dendrobium catenatum
GGTAGTTGAAAGGAAAAACAAAACATTAATAGAAGCCGCCCGAGCATTATTGGCAGAATACTCACTTCCTAGATATTTTTGGGCTGAGGCGGTTAGCACTGCATGTTATGTTCTGAATAGGGTGATTGTGAGATCAAACTTAAATAAAACACCCTATGAGTTGCTAAAAGGTAGAACCCCTAACTTGTCACATTTGCATGTTTTTGATTGCAAGGTATTCATTCATA
>NW_021595719.1:0-924 GCF_001605985.2 Dendrobium catenatum
CAGGCAGCACGCGACTCGTGGATGATTTCCTATTGGAAGATGGCTACCTCTTCAAAGCCCAAAAGCTTTGTATACCTCACACCTCTCTTAGGGAATTCCTTGTGTGGGAACTACACGCCTGGGGCCTCGCTGGACACTTTGGGAGAGATAAGACAATTGAGGCCGTTGAGTACCATTTTTTTGGCCGAGCCTTAAGAGAGATGTTGGTAGAATGGTTGCTAGGTGTCACACGTGTCAATTGGCCAAGCAACGTAAACAGAACACTGGGCTTTACACTCCGTTACCAGTGCCTAGTTGTCCATGGCAGGATGTCAGTATGGATTTTATTTTAGGCCTGCCAACTACGAAGGAATGATGTCATATGCGTAGTTGTAGATCGATTTTCCAAAATGGCTCATTTCCTCCCCTGTTCCAAAACATATGATGCCTCTCACATCGCCAAGCTTTATTTTAATGAGGTCGTCCGCTTGCATGGTTTACCCAAAACCATTGTATCGGATCGAGATGTAAAGTTCACTAGTTACTTCTGAAAAACCCTGTGGATGAAGATGGGTACTAAGCTACAATTTTCCACTTCCTTTCACCCACATACGGATGGTCAGACGGAGGTAGTTAACAGAAGTTTGGGAAACCTGTTGCGTTCTTTGGTTGGGGATCATATTAGAGACCGGGACACTATCCTACCCACTGCTGAGTTTGCATACAATAATTCTGTCAACCGAACCACGGGTCTAAGTCCTTCTGAGATTGTATACGGGTTTAAACCTAGACAGCCTTTAGATCTGTTCCCTATGAGTTCTAGGTATAGGATTTCTGAGTCAGCGTCTGCATTTGCATCCCATCTGCATGAACTGCATAAGGAAATTGCACAAAATATTGAAAAGAGTAACAAAGATTACAAGTTATATGCTGATTTAAAACGAC
>NW_021595720.1:0-527 GCF_001605985.2 Dendrobium catenatum
TAGAAGGCTTAAAGCATAACCTGTTAAGTATAAGCCATCTATGTTATATAGGATAATATGTGAAATTTTTTCCTACTAGCTGCATATTAAGCCTAAATGGAAATGATGTTTTGAATGGTAAAAGGGTAAAAAATATTTATATGCTAGACTTGAATTTCATTCAAACTCCTATTGCTTTTTATTTGAAAACTGTATTTGATGAGTCTGAAAATGTGGAAGAGCCAAATGTTGTAGAAGATGAGATACAGGATAACTCCCAAAAGAATGATAAAATGAATTTGGAAGAAAATTTGGATGAAAATGTGGAAGAAAATTTAGAAATAGAAAACCCTTTTCCTAGAGATTTGAGATTTTCTAAAATCCACCCAAAGGAGTTGATAATTGGTGAACCTAGTGAGGGTGTAAGGACTAGGCGTGGATTAAATAAAGAAGTCAATCATTTTTCCTTCATTTCAAATATAAAACCCACTAGTATTGATCAAGCACTTTCGGATGAATTTTGAATTTTGGCCATGCAAAAAGAGTTA
>NW_021595721.1:0-1620 GCF_001605985.2 Dendrobium catenatum
ACAATGCATTCTCATCTTGCTATTTGAGTTTATTGCACAATAAGTGCATTTAGCGAAGGCTCCTTGAATGGGTTTGTTGAATTCCCATTCATGCGTGCATGATTCTTGCTCCGGCTTTAGAGTCCCTTTCTGCCTCCACCCTAGATCTTCGTTCATCATGAATAAAAATTCGTTTGGAGTATTTTCGAGTGCATTACGAATGTGCACCAGTGTATTAGCTCCATCGCCTTCTGAAATGTTGCAGATAGCATCGGATGGTTCTTCATCAAGATCTACAGATAATATATCGTAATCTTCTGGTAGATCAAGATTACTAATTATAGTCGCTCTGGCCATATTTCCTTGTTTACTTTTACATTCACGGGCAAAATGTCCTTCTTCTCCGCAGATATAACATCGACATTTGGTACTTCTTGGTTTGTTTTTATTCTTGATGACTCTAACATGGGAGTCATGAGGCTTTCCTTTGTAATTCTTGGATTTGGGTAATCCATACTTCTTCTGATGGTTATAGTATCCAGGCACTAGGATCTTCTTGCAGATAGATAGGTCTTTAATTCCTCGTTGAATAGCAGTCTTTTTACAAAGATTCGCTAGGTATTGGTAAGTGAAATTGATGCGTGGTAATACCCCAATGGTATTCCCTGGATGGCGCTCTTTGAAAGCTTTTTCCACTTCTTCTCCGAGAATTGGTGGCATCTTTTTGTAGAATTTTTCAGATAATTCTGAGCTTATATACATTCTTCCTGATTTTGCCGCAAGGACTTTGTAGTCATTCATATATTCAAACATATTTTTAATTTGAGACAGACGTACCAAATCATATTTTGTAATGTTGCAAACCCAACATCCTCACCAATCCAAACATGCTTTACCCTTCAAAGTCACTTAGAGGAACTTGATTACCCACAACTCAAGAAGATGGCTACAAAGGCTGAGAACCTTTATGCATTTGTATCATCCAATTACCTTCCCCCAAATGAACCTGTCATGGGACCCGTAAATTATCCCCCAGCAACCTCTTTAGCTGCCAAACCAGATGCATCCTCCTCTTACCCATTCCAGTACTACAAACCAAAGTCTTCAAATTTCTGCAAGACTTTTCAATCCAATATGTGGACCTTGCCATCAGCCCATAATAATCAGGGAGTCCTGCTTATCTTACCCGATGATTTTTCTCTTTATGATGATGTGATTTCCCGATGGGAATCTATCACATTAAATCTCCTCAGTGAAAAACAATTCCCTGATAACCGTTCGAAAGTATTATTCATCGAAAACTTGCTTGGGGAAATTGAAAAGAAAACTTGGATACAATGGCGTATGGCGTTCGAACCCGAATTTGAGCATCTAATCAACATCGCTGATGATCCTCAAAATGTGCTTTCCCAAATCAGACAAATTATCACTCTTGAAGATCCGTACCAAGGGTCAACCGAAGAGCAGAACCGAGCGTACCTAGATTTGGAGAGATTATCTTGTGATCAAATTAAAAATATGTTTGAATATATGAATGACTACAAAGTCCTTGTGGCAAAATCAGGAAGAATGTATATAAGCTCAGAATTATCTGAAAAATTTTTCAAAAAGATGCCACCAATTCTCGGAGAAGAAGTGGAA
>NW_021595722.1:0-305 GCF_001605985.2 Dendrobium catenatum
CGTTTTCTTACTCTACTCTTGTTCACTGTTTCGATCTGGTCAGGTGAACACTGAGTTTTCCCCATTCACTGTTTCGATCTGGTCAGGTGAATGTGGGACGTTTCTCTTTTTCCTTCTGTTCTGCTGTTTCGATCTGGTCAAGCAGACAGTTGGCTCTTTCCTTTCCTTATTCTTTACTCACTGTTTCGAATATGGTCAAGTGAGTCTTGAGTTTTCTCCTTTCACTGTTTCGATATGGTCAGGTGGATGTGATACCCCTTTTTTTCTTCTCTCTATTCTGCTGTTGCGATGTGGTCAGGCAGATA
>NW_021595723.1:0-251 GCF_001605985.2 Dendrobium catenatum
TTCCTGAAATATCATCCTGATATATAAAGCATTAGATAATCTTTTTGACCAGAATTGTGGTCAAAGTTGCCCCCCAGTCCGCATTTGATGCAACAATAACTGATGTCAGGAAGTGGATAAGAGCGATCTTTTGAGATTGGAGCAAAAGTTGCCCCCCAGTCGGGAATCACTTTCCCACAGACGGCGCCAAACTGTTGCGTCATGGGATATTCGCAGCGGTAGAGAAATATTTAGTTTAACGTCTTAGCATT
>NW_021595724.1:0-331 GCF_001605985.2 Dendrobium catenatum
AAATTGTTTAGCTTACATAAAATTGCAAAATTAACTAACAGATTTTCTTTTGCTATAAATAATAAGTGAATATGGTGTTGTTTTCCCATGGTTAAGTTTGTGTATTCCTGCCCACTCCACAATGATCTACTCCATCGTCATCTTCATTTTCATCATTTTTCTTATCGCTACCATCTCCTACATCACCTACTTAATGTGGAATTACTCTGTTGTTTCTCCTCCCCTTCACCCTGAACTCAGGGGCGGAACCGGCTTTAACTTTGAGGGGGGGCAAAAATATAACACAAAAATAATTAAATATTAAAAATAATAATATTATATATATATATAT
>NW_021595725.1:0-502 GCF_001605985.2 Dendrobium catenatum
GTGCATTAGCCTTCTATGTGATGAGATGCATTGATTAATGAATATGGGAAGCCCTTTTGGAAGAATTAGACATTAAAATTCTTATGAATTTAGTTTATTGTTTAAAAGAAATGATATGAAGTTTCAAATACGAAGATAAAGGGATTGGAGGGGTATGATCAAAGGAATGCCAATACTAGTTCTATTTGGGCTAGTTTCAGCTAATTTTCAAGTTCAATTTAGGCCATAGGCTTTTAGTGGGTAAATAGTTAGAAATGATGATGGAGGATGCGAGAAGGATATATGTTAATTTATAATCTGAAATAAATGATAGAGTTTCGCAAGGTTAAAGACCTTGTAGTGGTATGATAATAAGAATAGGTGCAAGAGATCCAAAACTAGGTTGGGAGCTTTGAAGAGGGTTTGTATGACTTTTTTAATGCTTGAGTTGTATATGGCTGATCTTGATAGAAGGATAGGGTGAAGCAAAAGATTATAGAAATGTTTAGATGGTTATTTAAGA
>NW_021595726.1:0-1087 GCF_001605985.2 Dendrobium catenatum
AATTAGATAATTATTAATATAATTATATATCAAATATATCATTATAAAATTGATGGCAATTAAAATTTAAATTAATAAATAATGTACTTTACACCCAAATTAATTTTTTTAAAATGAACTATCTTAAATTTTGAATTATGTTGTCAAACAATTTCATAGGATTTAACATGATTTGATAACTATGTTGCCAAACAATTTTCAGGATTTAATATATTCGGATTTACAAGATTTAGTAATTCATATGAAAATTAAATCCTACTTGTTGCCAAATAGCCTTTAGAAGAAGTTTCAGACAAAGCTAAATTGAACTTAAGTCTGGGAATTTAAAAAGGTGTCACTTAAGTAGGAATTAAGCAGGGGTGTCAAAATTTGACATGACTCGAAACCTGGCCCTGACCTGACCCGAAAAATTTTGGGTTCAGGTCAACCCGGTTGCCATACGGCTCGGGTTCGGGCTCAGTAATCCAACATGATTATAAATCATGGTCGGGTCCAAGTTGACCCGAAAATCTAAAATTGACCTGGAATGACCCAGAAAGACACTCACCCTGTCGCCTACCAGTTCGCCCGAACGGCTTGACTTCGGTCGTCATTGCCAGCCTGCAGCCTCAGTGCCTCACCTACTCCTCTGTCCCTCCATCCACTATGCACCTCTCTCGTGAGAAGCAAAGTGCAAACAACATACCAACAAACCCTCAGTCTCCATCACCATTGCGACAACGGGAGCAGGAAGCTGATGCCGTGATGCGGATTTGGCCAATGTGGTTGCCGTCAGCTTCCCGAGCGTAGACACGACGCTGCGGCTCTCACTGCTCAATCCCTCAAGTGCTCGACCTCACTGCTCACTCCATCGCATGTCGTTGCATTCGCCTATTTTTGAATCAAAATGGCTCTGTGGGTCGGGTCAGGTCAACTCGGTAATCAGCTCGGGTTGGATCCAGATTGAAATGCTTGACTTGTTTGTAAAAAAGGGTCAGGTAGGTTGACCCGTTTAGACTTGGATTAACACGGATTCGACCTATTTTGACACCACTAGCATCAAGCTAGTTTAGTATTGTTGCGTCCTGGAATATTCGCGGCGGTAGAG
>NW_021595727.1:0-315 GCF_001605985.2 Dendrobium catenatum
TTATTGTTTTCTTGCTTCCGCACTATAATTTCAGCATTGTTTTTTGTCTTATGGTGTGATTTGGTTTTGATTTGTGATCTTATTGCTTTTGTTGAAAAGAATTTTTAAAAATACCAATTCACCCCCCCCTCCCTCTTGGTTAGCTTGGGCCAATTCTATAGGGCTTAACAGTTGTAAATTTATTTTTATGACTTATGTTTTGATGATTTACAAATACTGTTGAGTCTCTTGGACTGCTTGTTACTTTTAACTTTTCAGGAATCAAAGATCGGACGAATAGACGAAGCCAGTTCAAGATTGCGTAGGTTTAGGGTT
>NW_021595728.1:0-519 GCF_001605985.2 Dendrobium catenatum
TAGTCTCTCTGAAATTGATCATGTTAATCATAAAAGGGAGAAGAACATAGCCTTAGGACATCTGATTGCTTATATTTTTGAGAAGAAGTTTGATTTAATTCATCCTGAATAAGAATTTGAAGAACCACTCTACTACAACGACGTATCCTTTAGAGCTATCTTGGATAAGGACGAGCGCAGCAGAACTCATGTAGTTCTAAGTGAAACAGAAGAAGAGGTCGGACCTTCACATGTTGCTGGACCAAATTATGAGGATTTTATTCAAAGATTTGAAAATTTAGAGGCTCATTTTGATCAAAGATTTGATCAAAGATTTGATCAAATTGAAACTCCTCTACAGTAGCAAGATTTTCAACACAATCAGGATATAGGATATATGCGTGAATAAATAAATGCCATTAATACCAACATGTTCACGATAAGTAGTTACTTTAGCTTTTTTGGTGCAGCTCCACCTCCTCCTCCAGATCAGGGTCCATCTAAGTGATTTGTTCAGTATTTGTTCAGTGTTTGCTCTAT
>NW_021595729.1:0-228 GCF_001605985.2 Dendrobium catenatum
TCTCTCTCCCTTGCTCTTTCTTTCTCTCCCCCTTGCTCTCTCGATCACTTTCTCTCTCTCTCTCTCTATCTATCTAGCTATCTCTCTATCCCTCTCTCTTACTTGCTCTCTCTCTCTCCCTCTCTCTCTGGCTCTCTCTCTCTCACTCCTCTCTATCTCTCTCTCTCTTTTGCTTTCTCTCTCTCTCTCTTTATCTCTCTCTCCTTTGCTTTCTCTCTCTCTCTATCT
>NW_021595730.1:0-225 GCF_001605985.2 Dendrobium catenatum
CTGAAAAAATTAGTTAATTCCTAGTCGTATTAAGAATATTCTTCTTTTTAGTATTTGCTAGTTTTTTTAGGGGTAGTAGGAATGCTTCTAAGCATGAGAGTATAAAAATGGATGTTTTAAATGACAGCTCTAAAGTAAAGAATAATATTTTTAATTTTTTTTGTGCTATGTTATTAAAGGTTGGTTTCTTTAAAAGTTGTTTTCATGTGGCTTGTAAGTTTAGTT
>NW_021595731.1:0-282 GCF_001605985.2 Dendrobium catenatum
TGCTTTATAACAATAGCTTCTTCATAAGGACTAAGCCCACTCGAGATGCAAGAATAAATAACTATAATTCATTATCATTTTTAAAGCACTGTACAAAGCAATTTCCTTACGCAAAGATAGGCTTCTTTTGGGACGGTTTTTATACTAATTCTTAAAGCAACTTTCTAGATAAAAAATTAAAAAAAAAATTTAACTAGAAAGCAGCTTTAAGAAGCAATAAGAAAGCCGTCCCAAACAAAACCTTACTCTGATGGAGCATTATAGTTAATTACCTTAACGAAA
>NW_021595732.1:0-376 GCF_001605985.2 Dendrobium catenatum
ATTATCACATAGGGGAGACTAGGAAATTATACTCAAATGGAAGGAAATGGCTCAACTTGGCTTAGTCAACATACACGGTTCATACCAATATCTAGAGGGACTAAGGCACTGAGAAGAAAGTGGAGGAAAGGAAAACAATGCACTCAAAGAATGCAGAGGGGAAGGATTGAGGTGGCATCATTCATGTGATGTAGATAAGTAGGATTTATAGTCCCTGAAGAAAAGGAACATACCCACCAATTAGGCATACTACGAGATACCCAATGTAGCAGCCTTGAATCCTAAATCTAATGTGGGTTAGTGTTCTACCCAACACTAATACCCGTATCCTAACTAATGCATCTTGGCTTATATCCTATCTAAAAAGGAAAGCTAG
>NW_021595733.1:0-214 GCF_001605985.2 Dendrobium catenatum
CTCTCAAACAAAACAGCATCCTCAGAAAGCTCTGGCATCAAGGGAGAGCGGACAAAGAAACTGTGAAAGGTGTCCCGCCCCAGCAGCATGTCCTGATGCTGCTCTAGTCTGTCACTGATATCTGCACGGGCCTGAGGGTCACGCCTGTCAATAGCCGCCCAGATGGCATCCTCGCTGGGCTCGCCCGGAGGCAGGTCGTCAGGCCTCTGCCAGC
>NW_021595734.1:0-255 GCF_001605985.2 Dendrobium catenatum
AAAAGAAGGGGCAGTGCATGTAAGCCTACTTTTCTATATAAGAGAGCAGTTGAAATAGTTCTCACAATCACCTTAAATAATACACTGAAGAGAGCACAATAAAATCCGTAGGGTAATCTGTAACATCTCCCTTGACAATGAGACTCCTTGATTAACTCCATTGATTTAATCCACTTTTAGAAGTTGATTCTTCAATGTTTTATCAAGCTAAAAAAATACAATATATATATATATATATAAAAGGCTAAAAAATGC
>NW_021595735.1:0-305 GCF_001605985.2 Dendrobium catenatum
TTAATGTTCTGTTTTTCCTTTCAACTACCCCATTTTGTTGAGGGGTTCTAGGTGTAAAAAAATTGTGATCAATTCCTTTTTCTTTACAAAAATTTTTGAATCTTTCATTTTCAAATTCTCCTCCATGATCACTTTATAAAGAAATTATTTCACATCCTAGTTTTCTTTGAATCCAAGTTAAAAATTTTCTAAATTTCTCAATTGATTCACTTTTATGAAAAAGAAATCTAACCCAAGTGAATCTTGAGAAATCATCCACTATAACAAATTCGTATACCTTCCCTCCTAGACTTACAGTTCCTACT
>NW_021595736.1:0-318 GCF_001605985.2 Dendrobium catenatum
GTAGCGGTTGTGGAAACAGAGTTAAAAATGGAATCAACTGACAAACCTCCAAGCCATTGGTCTTGCCAGAAGAATATATTGGCTCTACCAAGCCCCCGTTTAACATGGGGTTCCAAACTCCACTTGATGTTACAAAGTCTTTTCCACACTTTGGAGTCCCCAGCTTTGTAATAGCATATAAAAGGATGCTTACCCGCACAATACTTTTCATTCATAAAATTGGACCAAAGGGAAAGCTTAACATGAAAATTAAACCACAATTTAAATGAAAAAGCACGAGATAAATCAAACATATCCCTACAACCTAAAGCCTCTTCA
>NW_021595737.1:0-291 GCF_001605985.2 Dendrobium catenatum
ACGTGTTTGCTCGTCCGTCATAGATAGCTCCCACATCATATTGCCACGGACGTCCCAAAATCAAATGGCACACATCCATGTCCACTACATCGCATAAGATTTCACTAACATAGTGTTTTCCAATGGAAAATGTAACCTTGCACAAATCAGATACAACCATCTCCATTCCTTTTTTAACCCAACTAATCTTGTATGGGTTGGGATTCTTCGAAGTTTTGATCTGTAAGGCTTGAACTACAGCGCGAGAAATGACGTTCTCAGTACAACCACTATCAATTAACAGATCACACA
>NW_021595738.1:0-298 GCF_001605985.2 Dendrobium catenatum
TAAGGCTCGGCCAAAAGAAACGGTACTCAACGGCCTCAATCGTCTTATCTCTCCCAAAGTGTCCAGCGAGGCCCCCAGCATGTAGCTCCCACACAAGAAATTCCCTAAGGGAGGTGCGAGGTATACAAAGCTTTTGGGCTTTGAAAAGGTAACCATCATCCAAAAGGAAATCGTCCACGAGGCGGGTGCTGCCTGTGGATAGGGAAGAGTAAATTTCTTTGAAGTCTGGGCACTGAAGATAATCCATCCTCATTTGATCAAAGCCCACGACTTCCGCTCTCAACTCAAGAGTAGTCAT
>NW_021595739.1:0-245 GCF_001605985.2 Dendrobium catenatum
CCTTCTCTTCTCTTCTTCTCTCTCTTGCTCCGGCCTCCTCTTATGAGAAATTAGGGCTCTATTAATAGATTTTTTGGAGTGGCATGGCCTGTAAATAGGCGTGAGATCAGGGGCAAATAGGGAGTGGTCAAATGGACGGCCGATATTGAATCCAACGATCGTGCACCGTTCGTTGGACATTTGAAGACCTTATTGATGTCGGAATCTGGCGATCTTGGGCTCGTTGGATTCGTCTCGTCGAGCCG
>NW_021595740.1:0-917 GCF_001605985.2 Dendrobium catenatum
ACCTGCGCATTAACACCAACCTCCGCCACAGGCAAAACAGGACCCGCATTAACCATATTCACCCCAGGCAACGCATACGGAGCAGAAGAAGAATAAGGAACGGATTTAGTAGCAGTATTAAGATGAGGATGTAAAATACGGCAATCCTCTTTCAAATGGCCTAAAGAACTACAATGCATATAAAAGTGAGGAATATCATTAAAATTCACTTATTGAACATAGCCGGAATTAGGCGAACACACCCAAATTTTATCAAGAAATTTTTTGGTGACATACAATTCAACAAGGATGCGAGACGGGAACCAGATGCAGTGGCGGTGTCCAATTTCAGAGTTCGGCTGAACAGAAAACCCAACCCAAAGAAAATCTGAGGCGAGAAAAGATGGGACCTAAGATACGAAAACGAAATCAATATGGGAACAATCAGTGAATCAACCTCAACATTCAAATTTGTGGACCATTTAACCACTTTCATATAACAGTTATTCACAAAATAAGATAGCTGAGAGAAGATTCTACATTAATCAAAATTATTTAAAAGAATAGTCTCATTCCAGACTTACGATAATCAAGAAAGTTATGACACATTCAATTGAACGAACTCGAGATATATATTCAAATATTTGTTGCACTTGACTTGATAGATTTCATGTGATTCCATAGCTACTTTAGTGTACTCTATAATATATGATTATGCTAAATTCTTCTTGTTATAATTCCAATATAGTCAAAACACTTAATTAATATATTAAAACATCTAATTATTTATTTATTATCATCAAAATAAAAAAAAATGAATCTTAAGACTTATTAGACTAGTAAAATTATATGTAAATGTTTTAATACAAATTGTATTAAGAAGGATTTAAAATTCATTAAATTTGTTTTTTAATTAATATAATATATTTTATTTATAT
>NW_021595741.1:0-310 GCF_001605985.2 Dendrobium catenatum
CCGTTGAAGACTACTTGGAGAGGATTCTAAACACTTTAGTGGAAGCTATTGACGAGCACTTCGAAGGCATCGTGTGGAGGATCTCCACCTCTCCCTAACGAAGGTTTTTCTTTTCCCTTGCATCTTATTCCTTTTAGTCTAAACTCTCCTGGGTTTGATTGCAGTCACGACGGACTTTTCCGCCTTGCTCTTGCTTAAGCTTAGTAATCGTAGGAATTGAGCGCACCTCGATGCATCCTAATTCTCATTGTTAAACTAGGGATTATTTTGAAAACTATTACTGTTTGTTGTGTTATTTTTCTTATTTATT
>NW_021595742.1:0-1090 GCF_001605985.2 Dendrobium catenatum
GTTCTTTCTATTTTTCATTATTGGATGATTTTAAATATTTTCAAATTCTAAAAATTGGTAAGTCCATTTAGATGCTTTTACTTCATTTAGTTCTTTACTTGATAGATAATTTTTTTATTTAAAAAAATAATTCGTTAAAAGAATAAGTTTATAATTTATCATTATCTCTTCTACTTGCACTGAAAGAAAATTATTAAATTCATTAGACAGACTCTATTAATTATAATATACATTCTATGATAAATTTGAGAATTAAGCTTCACTTGGGACAACATTTTAACTATTTTTTAAGTACAAAAAAATTTTGTATTAAAAAATTTGTATAAAAAATTTGCTTTAGAAACAGTAATAAAACTGTCTCAAATGAAATCTTTAGGATTATTTTCTTATTATTTTAAAAATAACTTTTAATAAAAAAATTAAAAAAAAAAACTAAGAAATTACTTTAAAAAATAGTAACCAAGTTGTCCCAAAAGAAGGAAAGATTATTATGCATGGAGTTAGAACCCAGAGAACTGCTCGGTTTTATGACTATGAATAGCAAAAGCGCGGTAGTGAACAGTAAAAGCACTGTGATGAACAGTAATTGTATTTTACTATTCACAATCACAAAATCGAATAATTCTGGGAATTCAAACTCCACATGTAATAATCCCTCCAGAAGAAGCCTTAGCATCTTATATATGTGCCTTTAGAAATCATTGTGAACCAATTGATCATCATCACACAGAAAGATCCAAAGGACGATATTTTTCCATCACCATCACATGCACCAACAGTACTAGCTAGTAGTGATAGATCCAAACTAGTAAAAAATATAATAATGCATTAGTAAGAAAAATCATAATTTTGCACTTCGAAACTTGGTCTAACTTAGCTAATTGGACCATAAGGATCTTTTGAATCATAAATGAGCTTCTTAATATCTTTTATTGTTGATGTACTTTTTCAACATCTACTAAATTATATTGACCCTTACATACACTAGCCTTATTCAACAACATTAGCTAATAAGAAAATATATTTATAATCATCAAAATTTTAAATTTAAGCTTTGATACGGCATGCAAAAATTATCTTGATCGGGCAC
>NW_021595743.1:0-992 GCF_001605985.2 Dendrobium catenatum
AGTGGTTTTTAACACATACTAATATTTAACTATTATATATAAGGTAATAATATCATGCGTCATAATGGCAAATAAATATATTATTTATTTATTTATTACTGCTAATACGATTTTAGTTAATTAATTAATATTATTGTAGAGTTCGATTTTAACATTTTTGTCCAATTTTAATATTTATTTATTACTGCTATTACTGCTAATACGATTAATACAATAGTTTCCAATTAATTATAAATTTTCTTATCTCGGGATGTCCGATTTTAACATTTTTGTAGTTCTCGGAGCCATTTTTCTAGGTTCTCGAATCGATTTTGACACTTCTCAAGCTCAAAAGAGCCTCTATGATATGTTTTGAGCTATTTAAAAATCTTTGGAGTAAACTTTTTTGACATTTTTTTTATTTGATTAACGCTTTGACTTTGTAGAATGCTAAAATCACAGATATATTTTTGGACTATACGATTCAACGTCCAAAAATAAGGGAGCAACTGATACGTACTCAAAAATTGCCTTGATCAAGCATGAATCTTGAGGCATATTCAAGTTAGAAACTTTCAAAATTAAATTTGGGATCATCTGAATTCCAACTTCAGCAAACTTATAGTCAAATTGAGCATCTCAAAGAGGCGAACTAGACAACAACATAATTGGTCAAACACAAGCCCGAATGAGTCTGAATCGAGGCCCGGACCATATTTGGAAGGGTCAAGACATTATTTGGATGATGAAAGGATATCCAAATATAACATGCTTGTAATCAAATCGAGCGTCTTGGCGAGACGAATCCAACGAGCCCAAGATCTCTGAATTCCAACATCGTTAAGGCACGTAAATAGTTGATAAACTTTGTACAATCAGGGGAATAAATATGAGCCATCTGATGGAGCACTCCAAACCTGCCTCAGATCTTCTCTAGATTTACGGGGTGTTCCACTCATGAAAATCTATAAATAGACCTCCACTCTCTACATGAACGGGACCTTTTGGTGGAG
>NW_021595744.1:0-319 GCF_001605985.2 Dendrobium catenatum
GGTGTCGCTACGTAAGTAGGTTTTAAATCAAGTTTAAAAATTAACCCTGGGGTAACAAGAAAGGGAATGCAGAAAACATAAACACACTATGTCCTTAGAATCAGGGGGGCCTAAATTAGAAGCTCGTGCGTCCTACACATGCAAAAGATGATAAAAATATGAATAAATATGCTTAATAATACGATTAGTGAATGATTGGAGACTAATCGCCCACTGATCCTTCCCCCCATGAATGTCATTCATGTGTGTAACTCATGTTTAAAATTTCATTTAGTGGATCTCCCAAAATTAACGATTTAAAAATATATGTTATATTTCA
>NW_021595745.1:0-325 GCF_001605985.2 Dendrobium catenatum
TTTGCTCTCAGATTCATTCTTAAATATTTTAAAATCTTTTTCATGATCAGCATAGGATGATTTAAAATATTATGATTTTTATTAAGATCATTATATTCATCAAGTAATTTCATATGGTTGTTATCTATTAAAGCATGATCTGTCCTAAGGATTTCATGTTCTTTCTTAAGTTCTTCCAATTCTAGACTTACACTAGCATGCATCTTTTTCATTTTCCTATATGCATCATGCATGTGGTCAGAAACTTTAAATAATTCATCATAACTTAAGTCACATACCTCTTCTTGCTCTGATTGATCTACGCTATCTGCCATCAAGCAAAGAT
>NW_021595746.1:0-332 GCF_001605985.2 Dendrobium catenatum
TTATTTTATTGTATTTAAACTTCGGAAATTCGTATCTTCGCCGTTTTAAGTCGGATTTTGATGTGTAACCCCTCGTTCTTTTCAGAAAAGCGAGCTTTATGTTTTGAAGCCATTTCCAGCCCTTGATTTTGGCTGTTTTGACCAATCACTATTTGGATTCGATTATTCGAGTAATTTTGATATTAAATACTAATTATGATAATTATTTTCAGGATACAAAAATATTTTCAAATCGCTTGAGACTTCGTTAGGGTGGTCAGCGGGTTTCCTTATACTTATGTACTATAAATTGAACTATTTTCAATTATTTTATTTTCCAAAAATATATTTAT
>NW_021595747.1:0-224 GCF_001605985.2 Dendrobium catenatum
CTAATTTGAAGATTCAAAATGATTTAGAAGCATATAAAAAAACTAAGATGACATCTATTTTTGATCAATTGCCAAAACCTAGGAAGAGGAATTATAACTCAAACCACTTAAAAAATCCCTTTCCTGGAGTTAGATGTTTTTCATGTGGCATGCTAGGACACATCTCACACACTTGCACGATTCACCAAAGTACACATTGGGTGTGGAGACCTAAGGTGCATGAT
>NW_021595748.1:0-312 GCF_001605985.2 Dendrobium catenatum
TTGAATTTCCTAATTAATGCAATTAAGGCATTAATTAAAATTAATTTCGGTGAAGCCCATGGGGAGCTGGCGGTAGGGAGAGAAGGGAGGAGTTTAAAAAAAAACTGAAGTTATTTTCAGTTTTAGTAAACTTGGAGGGAGAGGTATTTGCATTCAATTTAGGATTTCAAATCACATGAGGGGATTGAATGCAAAAATAATGGGAGGGCCTGATAGGGGGCCGGCGGTATGGCTAGAGAGGGGAGGATTTGGGGAGAGGGAGAAAGGCTTCCAACTTTGACATGATGACTAGGATGAGTTTTAATGAAATCC
>NW_021595749.1:0-1261 GCF_001605985.2 Dendrobium catenatum
CCTGAAAGAAACCACAGCAATGGTTGCCACCAGCGAATTGCAATGATGCGAGCCCCAACCCATCAATGCCCAATCTTCAACACAACAGCAAACCGCACATAACAAAACAATAAATAAAAACAAAACAAATTAACATCAGTAAGAGCTAACGCCTACGGCGACCCCTGCCTCTACCACGAGCTCTACCCCGATTTCCAACATAAGAAATGGGTCTAACATTAACAAGCGTAAAATCGCATCCCGGATCAGATCCACCACAGAAATCAGGCGACGACAATTCATCACTATCAGATTCAGATCCAGGATCACCCTCGGATGAATCCAACCAATTCAAATGGTTCCTAATGTCTAGTCCCGAACTGTCTCCTAATGAATTACCCACAAAACGCGTATCAACTGCGATAACAGGAACTTCAATGAAATTATTAGATACCTAAATGCATTTTTGGAGCACTTCCATATTAAGAACCTGAGATATTGCCCCAGGCATACTGCCCCAACAGAGTCACCCACATTTACAGAATTATCCGGCAAAACCTCACCACAATTAGACGGTAATTTAAGTGGAAAAAAAGGCAGACCATTAGGAGATAAAGCAAAATTAACATCAAAATCCTTCTCCAGCCTTTCACCAACATCCCTAGCATTCACTGAATCTCCTTCACGCGCAACATCGACACCAACACCATTTAAAACAGCAGCATTAGGAGAAACAAAAGTCTGGTCAGGCGAAGCAGCCCGACAATCACCATCAGGAAAAACAACACCCTCCACATCAGCAGAAATATTATTAACAATAATTTCACAATCTAAAACATCTCGATCTAAGGCAACATCACTTAATTTCGCAGAAATACCACAACCAGGAGAGATAACCGGAACTTCAGTAGAAACAGGGACAGGAGGATTGTCCAGGGCGTTGGGGATAACAACCAGAGAGGATTTGGACAAAAGTTTAGGACTTTTCATTTTCTTGTGACCTAAAGCTTAATTTACAAAATAAACAGAAGCTAGGCATGCCCTCAAAAATAACTTTCTGGACATACCCCAGCTTCTCCGGCCCTAACCAAACAGAATCGGGAAAAGATTTGGTAACATCAATTTCAACAAGAACACGAGCAACAGATGGACGAGATCCAGAAGCCGTAGCATTGTCAGTATGTATCGGCCTACCAAAAACTGAACCCAAACCAAAAAGAATAATGGAGGAAAAGAGATGGGGATGTAATCCAGGGAAAGAAAGCCAAACTGGAACGATCGG
>NW_021595750.1:0-203 GCF_001605985.2 Dendrobium catenatum
AAATTTGTGAAACATAAAATATTAATATAAAATAATATAAATAAAATTATTAAATGATGAACTAATTTCTAATATTAACTTTCTATTTAAATTGATAGTCAAACAATTAATAGACTCCAATTCATAGTTAATAATATGACAAACTTAATATTTTGCTTATAAAGATAGAATAGTCAATCTTGAATTGCAATCACACTATAAGA
>NW_021595751.1:0-650 GCF_001605985.2 Dendrobium catenatum
AATGGAGAAGCATGTGTCTGATCTGGAGAGGGGAACTGAGGACTCGTCGAGGGAGGAGAGAAGTGGCCAGGGAAGTATAGAGGTACAACAGGAGGTGGATCTGAATGTCCCTGACCCTGCGCTGGGGAATGCTTCTGGCTCATGGCAGGTGGTGGCGGTGGTGTAGGTAGATCTGGTGGAACTGAAGGCCCCTCACCTACCTCAGCCTGTGTGGGTCTGCTAGCAGTAATCTTCTTCCGGCAGAACTTTGAGGCAAATGATTTACGAGAAGGATCGTTGCCTGAAGCCATCTGTAATTTTAAAAAAAATAATTACTAAAGCATTGAAAAAAATTAATGAAGCAGGTAATGAATTACGAGAAGCAGTTAATAAAATAGTTAATGAATTACAAAGAGCAGTTAATAAATAAAAGCTGGCAAATAACAATTTCATTTTTTAGAATTCAAAAAGTACTATTCAAAATATTACAAAACATTAAAATTGTATAATTCTAAATTACAAAAACTAATCAGAATCATCAAAACTATTTTCATTGCTCTCAAGGGTATCTTCACTTTCATCCTCGTTCTCATCTTCGTCTGAACTAGTTGAACTATTCACATCTTCTAACTCAATTTCAATAGTAGAGGTTGTAGTTGTCATCTCCTCAA
>NW_021595752.1:0-2355 GCF_001605985.2 Dendrobium catenatum
AAAATTCAACACCTTGAGTCTCAAAATAAGGGGAGATGCTGCCGGATTTTTGAGTTTTCAAATCTCTCTCTAAAATCATTTCAAATCAATTGTCGTTGTTATATGTTCTTCTACGATGATCATCGTAGTTAACATATACAACGAACCTTTAAACTCTATTCGGTACAAGTTTGCCTTTAACATTTTATCCTTTGATTGTCCTTAAGGTTAAAAGAGTTAAACTTTCTTAGTATTTTCCCCTATATTTGTTTGCGAACCTTTTGTTGAATGAAGATTCAACACATTGAGTTCCAAAAATAAGGGGAAATGCTGCCGTATTTTCAAATTTTCAAATGTTCTTCTAAGATTCAAGTCAGGATCTCTAGATTTTTCCTTAAACTTTGTTAACCGTTTTGTTGAAAATAAAGATCAACATTTTGAGTTTCAAAAAATGAAGGAAAATCATTCAAACCAATTTCAATCGTCAGTGCTATGTGTCTTCTATAACATTTTGTTGTAGTTGAACACATGCAACACAATTCTAAAATTTTTCAATTAATTTTGGGCTTTGACATTTCACCCCCAAATCACTTGGTAGGATGAAAGAGTTGAGCCTAGTTCCTCGGATCTTCAGGTTACTTTTGTAAACCTGCACATTCGAATAAAAACCAATGTGTTGAGTTTCAAAGTTTGAAGAAGATCTGTTAAGTTCCAACCTCAAATTCAAATTCAGTCTTGAGTCTAAATTCAATTTCAACATTAAACTAAAGTTTGATTTCAGTGTTAACTTCAACCTTGAATTTGATTTTAAAATTCAAATCCAAATTTTGACATTTCGCCCCAAGTCAATTGGTGTAGCGAAAGTGTCAAATTCGAGTCTTGATTTTTACTCGTCAATTTTATGAACCACAGTGTTTAGTGTAAACTGAATACGATTGAATTATAAAATTTTGGATAAAATCAATCAAATCTAAAATTCAAATTCAATTTCAAATCATTAACTAAAATCACTTTCTTAATTCCAGGAAATCAAGCACTCAAATGGCTGCGAAACTCGTATTCTCACTGAATAGAGATGTTCCCGTAAAAGAAATTCTTAGTGGCAATTCAATTCAGTATGAAATGGAATTTCAAGACCTCAAGATTTCAGTTAATGGAGAAAGAATCTTAGATCTGTCCGCTTGTACTCAAGAGAATTTCTCTTTAGTAGAAGTTACTTTAGGGTCAGGAGCTGACTCCCCCATCTCTAAGATGGAGGTCATTGTCACCCCTGTACCCACTGTACTCTCTACTCAGGAGGATCAAAACCAAATGTCAATAACGATCGATAAAGGACCATCTCAATCTGAGATCGGATCAAATTCTAGAACTCCTTTCGTCGGTAAGAACCAAAGAAAGAACTACCTTCGAAGAGCCAGAAAAAGGAACCTTAAGGCTAGAAAGACCGTTGAGTCGGAAGCCTTAGAAAAGGCCGACTTCGAGGCCGATTGAGAGTTCGTTGCTCCTTCTACGTACCCTCTCCTTGCACAAGGGAGGGAGGTTGTAGAGATGAGAGCACAATCTTCAATCCACCTGCTTGATTACTACACAGAAAGACTCGAGCAAGAGAGAATTGAGCGATTACCAGTAATAGGCCATAGGCCCCCAATTGAGGGTTATGATCCGTCCACTCTACTAGAAGATGTTAAGGCACATTACTATACGTGTCCCAATATATCATCCACAGAGGAGGAGTAGAAACCACTCGGGGTGCCACTCTCTTAACTACTAGTCTAGTAGTAATTTGAGAGGGGAAATAATCTAAGATTGTATCAGATAGTGATATCTTAAATTTCGACGGGGTCCTATCGCGATAAATCTTTTGATTACAGTAATGTTGTGCCTCCTAGGGATAGTGCAGATCCTATAACAGTCTCTTCCTCTAAAGAGATTATAGGAATTCAATTCCATGTTGACAAGGGTCTTGCCACCTAGACTTGCAACTTCTTAAGGGAATTTTCCAATTTCTCAAGTGTACTAGATTCAAATTTTCAAGATAATTGACTCACCTTTTTAATCGAAATTGACCTCTATCTTAAGTCCTGAGCTGGAGAGAGTTGTAGTTGACTCCATCTAATGTTTGAATGCCCCTCCCTCCCACCGCTCTCATGGGTTGAATTAACTTTTGAATTAAGATCTATATCAAGCTTAAGTTGACTTTAGAAATGAAATCTTATTAATCTTCTACCAATATTCTATCTTAATAGGCGATTCTCGCATGTCTAAAATCTGTTCAACATTTTTTTCAAAAGTCAAGTCGATACCCTTTTCAAAAGATTGGATGTGCTTTGAGGGTTATCCTTCCTTGTATAAGAGAATGAATTTTCTTCTCTAATA
>NW_021595753.1:0-2572 GCF_001605985.2 Dendrobium catenatum
CATCATTGCTTATAGCTTGGTTGGTG
The DNA here is from genome assembly GCF_001605985.2 of Dendrobium catenatum. NCBI lineage: Eukaryota > Viridiplantae > Streptophyta > Magnoliopsida > Asparagales > Orchidaceae > Dendrobium > Dendrobium catenatum. Next base: position 27 of record NW_021595753.1, read on the forward strand.
GATGAGTATGGTTGGGAACCCCCAATCCGTGCTTGATTCCCCTCGTGCAACATCGCAGCTTAAGTGGGGCCCAATTAAATACGGGTCAAGAGTTTTCCAGGGTGGATGCCTCTTCTAAGTCAGCCTAAGATTAGTCTCGCCGCCAAGCACCCTTTCAGGGATGGCAACGGATGAATACCCCGTTCCCTATATATATAATGTATTAAAGCCATCTTTGTTTGGAATAGCTTTTTTAATGCTTCTTAAAGCAGTTTTCTAATAAATTTTTTGTACTAAAAAGTTACTTCAAAAAGCAGAAAAAAAGTCGTCCTAAATGAAGCCTAAGAGTGATGATAACCTGTCATTTAAATTGTTTGTTAAATATTATACAATAACATTATCCAAGTAGGATTAATAACTGAATTTAATAAAATATTTGATTATGAATCATAAATCTTGATATATATTATAATACCAACCACTCTTAAGATTTTCATTAATTTATTGCTTCATTAGAAATAACAAATAAAGGTCCATATAAATGATAAAACAAAAGTCTAAAAATGAACAGGAAAATAGATCAAGCAGCTTTTGATAAAATAATAGTTTTATTGGCAATCTCTTGCAGTTGTTCTTAACACAAAAACAAGGAAATTAATTAACAGCAACAACAGGCAATATATTAAAAAGGGGAACTCATTCTATCTCTAAATATACAATGCATGAATAAAATAAGTAGCACCCACATTTAAACAAAACAAATCTTACCTTTCTTTGAAGGTGATTTACTCCCTAGCAATTGATTCCACATTGCTGCACATCTGGACCTGTAACTCTGGTGGTGAAAGGGTCAATTCGAACCCACAACAAGCTGAATATAGAGGCAAGAAGAATAGACCAGACCACGACGATGGTCGGGGTTCGATTCTGCCGGCCCATTAGACCCTTGAGGAATGGGTAGAGATGAACAATGACCCAGAAGGCAAAAAAAAGCTTGCCAAAGAGAGGTCCCCATGACTGATAACCACTGTTAATGGCATATGATATTCCGGCAACGACGCCGACAAGGTTTATGATCAAGAGAGTTGTGGGTGGTATCAGAAGTGTGGTCCATTTGAACATGTAGAGTTCTGTGAAATCTCCTTCCTCATCTGAAGCCTTGGAAGTGACGGTGAAGTTTGTGTCGATACCGGCGAGAACTTTTAGAAGGCCTTGGAATACGGCGAAAAGATGGGCGGAGACGCCTCCGATGACCCAAAACTGTTCATTCCTCCACCATTCATCGATGCCGACACCGCTCCATCTCATCTCCAAGATGCCGGTGGCGAAGATAGAGATGAAGAGGGAGATGAACCAAAGACTTGCAAAGTTGCTGATCTGCATTGGAAGTGAAGCACAATTCAGCAAGGAGGGCAGTGCAATCTACTGTACTCAAAAGCTATTTATTTAGATGAGTTGTGGAAAGGACAAAATAATTTAGACAGTGAATGTTTCTGTACAGAGTATATAAAGAAGACCTGTCATGTTCTAGAAAAAAAATAATACTGGAAAAAATGAGGATATCTACATCAAAATTTGTTTGAGATGAATGACATACAATATTTAATAGATTATTAATATATGACATGCATCTGAAAGCACATCAAAGAGTTTTAAAATCTAAAACCCATTTTAATCAAATTTGGGTCAGAATAACACAATCTCATTTTTCTTCAAAATAATTTACAATCTTAGGTTTCATTTGGGACACAACTTTCTTTCTGCTTCTTAAAGCAGCTTCTTTGTACAAAAAATTCAAATCTTTGTTCTAAAAATTGGCTTTAAGAAGCAGAACAAATGCCGTCCCAAATGAAATCTTAATTTCTCGACACTATATATAGAGTGCCTGTCATATTTTAGAAAAAATAATAATACTGACAAAAAAAACTTCGAGGATAGCTGCAATGCTACGTCAAATTTTGTTTAAGATGAATGCAATATAATATTTAATCAATTATTAATATATGACATTCATCTTAAAACACATTGAAGAATTTTAAAACCCACCCTAACTAAATTTTGATCACAATACCTTGAACTCATTTTTCTCCAAGAATACCATCCGCAAATCAAAGTTCTGATAATATCAAACAAAATGGAATAGAGTTTGTCCTAATTTGAAAATTAATAATTCGGACTGTAATATTATCAATCATTTTAAGATCTGCCTGTTTCAGAACCAGAACTTTTGATTGTATAACATGATCAACAATGGTTCAGAGATGGATCAATTTAATATAATTAAATCTGATTGATTTTGCTGGCTATGATTTGAAATTCATACAATGGTAAAGTGCGACATTAACATAAAATATGATTAGTTTTGGTTTTAACCAAAATCCACCATCATTGAAAGTTTCTTTTTCAGTTGTGAATAAGCCTTCGTTTGGGACGGTTTTTTTACTTCTTCTTAAAGCAGCTTTCTAATAAAAAACTTTAATTTTTATACTAAAAAGCAGTTTTAAGAAGCGGGAAAAAAGCCGTCCCAAATGAAGCCTAAGAAGCCAACCAAACTTCAAAGAAGAAAA
>NW_021595754.1:0-387 GCF_001605985.2 Dendrobium catenatum
GTAAAAAGGGAAAAACAACAATATAAAATAAACTAGTGCAAAAACATATAAATAAATAATTAAAAAAAATCGTAGCCGTTGATCTCCGATGTCATCATCAAAAAGTCGCTCTCAAACTTAAGGAAAAATTCTATAAGATGGTGGAGAGACCTGCAATGCTTTGTGGTGTCGAATGTTAGCCATTAAAAGAGAAGCATACTACTAAGTTAAGTGTTGCATAGATGAGGATGCTCAGATGGATGAGTGGTTTTACTCTTAGAGATATGATATGAAATGAGCATATACGTAAAAAGGTTGGAGTAGCTCTACCGGAAGATAAGATTAGAGAGAGTTGCCTTAGATTGTTTGATTACATAAAACGGCGGCCTTCCGATGACCTGGTTAGGA
>NW_021595755.1:0-209 GCF_001605985.2 Dendrobium catenatum
TCAAAACATTTATAATGTTGTGTTTTAGCTTCGCTATTTTTTTCATAATTTTTTGCACTATCAAAATTTCTTAAGAAATCGGCATATGTCGATACAAGTGGGGTTTTTGGGATCGTCAGGTATTCATTTTGCAAATTGATTTCACCAAAATTTTCTAAATAAAATTAGATAATTTGTGAATATTTTTTTATAAATTTTTGAATCCCTAA
>NW_021595756.1:0-227 GCF_001605985.2 Dendrobium catenatum
ACGGAAAAGAAACGAGAAGAAACAATGGCAAAACCTAAGCTATATAAAATGCACATAGGCATGCAGTTCTATGTATTCTATATGTAAGTTTTTAACAAGTATTATATATTTAATATGACAATTACTATTTTATAATAAAATATGATTTTTAGGAATAAAATTTATTGCATTCAATATAAGTAACATTCAAGAAAAATAGGTTTTGCTATTATATGAATAAATTCAAC
>NW_021595757.1:0-1059 GCF_001605985.2 Dendrobium catenatum
GAAGAGTATGTTATCACCACCATTCACTATAGATAAGCCTTAGCTGTTTGATGTTTTGAGGCTATTCTTAAATAGTTATTGGCCCCATCCTATTTGTAGTTTTATTCATTTTATTCCTTTCTAAATTTTTTGCCTCTTAGTACCTCTCTCACCATAGAACAAAAATACAAGCATAATCGATAGTATTTTAAACTCTATACCAAGTCTATGGACACAGTCCACATGAGAAAAGTACGCAGAGACTAGGCAGACCTTCTCGTTGCTTTTACTTGGAAGAATGAGAAGTGGAGACTGGGAGGATCCTCTCTGTGCTCATAATTTTGCCAGTTGTGTAAAGCTGATTCATTTGTCTTATTACAAAACTAACTTTCAAATGATCTATCTCCCTCGTTGCTTGTTCCATTTGTGAAAAACGCCTTCTTTTCAGGGAAAAGAAGCAGCTTTCAATGCGTGCTGGTGCTGCTTTGAATTTTGAATGTTGACTTCTTCAAGAAAAAAGACTTCCGCGAAGAAAATAGAACATTTGAATAATTATTTATGGCTATAAACGCGTCATCAACGTCGACTGCAAGCCAACCAGTCAATATGCTGGTAGTTATAAATATTTGTCATGTTCATCATTTATGCATTAACAGGTGGGGTGTGCTGAGAATGATTCCTGGAAGGTTTTAAAGTTAAAATTGAATGCAAATTTTGCTGTCGCAAATCAAAACCTTCACCAAATTTTTGTTCTTGTTTATTATGTATAATAAAGATTAACATTATTTTCATTAAAATAAAACTATTTACACACATTTTGGTCTATGTTGTGTGCCAAAAATATTCAGAGGGATTTGTTAAGGTATTTCCCTTTCAAGATGAATTTATAATTCGATTCTGGAGTTTCCAGCTGGTCATTATGTTCTTCTGAATTCATTTCAATTATATAATCGCCCAAGTCTAGTTGTTGAAATATTAGTCAGTCATATGGAGCCTTATTAGATTAATATTAGTCATATTGATATCCTTAATTGAGAGTGTTCACAATCAACTGGCCAAAGATATAAGCAAACATTAGAG
>NW_021595758.1:0-258 GCF_001605985.2 Dendrobium catenatum
AACGGCTCGACGAGACGAATCCAACAAGCCCAAGATCGCTGAATTCCGACATCACTAAGGCCCTCAAATGACCAACGAACGGTGCACGATCGTATGATTCAATATCGGCCGTCCATTCAACCACTCCCTATTCGCTCCTGATCTCACGCCTATTTACGGGCCATGCCACTCCAAAAAATCTATAAATAGAGCCCTCATTTCTCATGAGAGGGGGGCCAAGTAAGAAGAGAAGAGGAGAAGAGAAGGAAGAGGAGGAAG
>NW_021595759.1:0-667 GCF_001605985.2 Dendrobium catenatum
CTATACCTTACTGATTTTTGAACTTTGGAGGGAGGTAGAGACATCAAACAAAGAAATTCCTCATGCCACAACTTGCTTTTAAATCATGATTTAAAAATTCAAAGGGACCCAACAGGAATACATGATGAAAATTCACTCTAAACAATAACAACCTCCACTAGCCTATACATCATTCCAATTAAAAGTATCAAGTCATCTTTAATACTTCATTGCTAGAATAAAGTAGGAACAAGGTACAATCAAAGCCATCAACCCAATCACTTTTTAAAACCAAGTACTACTCATTCATCAAATTGATGCTAAACGATAAACACGAAATGGTTCACCATTTTCTTAAATCTTGAGAAATAACCATCAATTCATTATGGAACACATAAATATGGTGTTGAGATAGTCGGCGCAAGTGCATAACAAAGAATGTTTGCACTTACCACAAAAGTATAAATTTACATTCAAACTCTTTCATTTCAAACAAGATCTATTACATCTGTGTGTCACACTACCTCATTGAGGCACTTTGTCGAATAATTAACATGCGATGTTATGAAGATTTATAGAACCAATCGATATGAGAAATCATGTTTTATATCTTAATGGCAAGAAAGCCTATATTATTTTGCTAAGGCATTCCATCAGATAACTAGCATGCCAAACATTTTACAGACTC
>NW_021595760.1:0-283 GCF_001605985.2 Dendrobium catenatum
GTCTTTTCTATTACTTAGAAAAGTTCTTTCTTTTGTGTTCAAAAATTTGGGTCCCTTCCCAAATTTTTGATTACATCAGCTTTGGATCAAGTGCAAATAAAATTGATAGGTCGGTTCTCACTAAACCGGACCAGTGGGCCCTCATTAAACCGGCCCAGTCGGCCCAAGGAGGGCTAGCTCATGTGTACAGGAGGCGGATAAAGCATGCCCGCCCCATATGTTTGTCGCCCAAACCTAGTAGACCCAACTAGGAAAACAAATTAAGGAGGAGGCGACTAGGGTT
>NW_021595761.1:0-228 GCF_001605985.2 Dendrobium catenatum
ATTTTCAAACTTGCATCATTTAGTAAGATTAGAATCCAGGTTGTTATTGTTGGGGTCTCGCCACCATTACTTTTCTGCAAACCCTGGTTGTACTTTATATGACACTTTCCATAGACTTTCTTTTTACTATGACAATTTATTTAATATTAATGTGTTTACTTTTCTTGCACAGTAAAAATTGCCTATATTTCTAGGTTTTTTTCTTGCATGTGTGTACACCTGATTTTG
>NW_021595762.1:0-306 GCF_001605985.2 Dendrobium catenatum
TGAAGAACCTTCTGGAAGATCCTACTCTGAAAGGACTGCTGCCAGAGGTACTGCTCAAGGAAGAACTTCTGTGTTCGAAAGACTATCCCAGTCTGAGACCCTTACTGCAAAAAGGGTTGTTACTGGAAGAAAAATTTCTGTGGTGACTGCGAACACCACTAACCTGCCCAGAGAAACTGTTGCACCTGGGAGGTATGAAACTGAAGCTTCTTCATCTGGAGGAAGGCTTACTAGAAGGCAGAGGAGGAAGAGAAATGCAGAGCTGCGAGCTCAGCAGTTACCTGTACCAGTCCATCCCTCCAATCT
>NW_021595763.1:0-512 GCF_001605985.2 Dendrobium catenatum
TTTAGGTTCTGAGGCAGACTCTTTTTAGATCTTAAGTACTCTCCCTCTGGGAATATAATCCCAAATTTCTAATAAAATACAAACTCAAACATAAAAATTTCTCCTAAAATGTAAAGCCCAACATAGGATAGGCTGAGGTTGTCTCTGAGCTTCTCAAAATCCGACATCTCCTATTTTTCTTCCTTTGACTCGCTAATAAATGTTCAACGTTGAGCTTTCTCCTTGGAAAATCTTTACTTCTGTTCCTTGTCTTCTACTTTTTAGTCAAAAGGGTATGAAATCACTGCTTTATTCGAGAGTTTTCATAGGAGCATTTCTCCTAGGATGTAATTAACTATAGGAGCTTGCTCCTCTAGGGATTTGAGAACCCTAGATTAAAATAAACCTTATTTTATACATATAAAATAAGGGAAGAATCTTTGGGAATATAGATATTTTTAAAATCTCATTTCTAATTTTGAATAGACTTGTAGATTGTTATTATTATCTTTTCAAATAATATAATATTATAC
>NW_021595764.1:0-304 GCF_001605985.2 Dendrobium catenatum
TATAATTCAAAACTAAAAAAATTGATTTAGAAAAAAAAAATTGGTCTAAAAAAAAATTTGATTGTGATAATAAAAGTTTTATTTTTTTCTTCTCGACTTAATAGTTAAAATATATCTGATTTTAAAAGCATTCCATTCATTATTTTATATGAAAGCCTATCTAAATGGATTCAAAAGTGCATGCATTCTTGGAAATAGAGAATTAAACATTCCCGCAAGTTATGTTTTTGTGTTTTATTGATGAGGAATAGATTCATCACTTTTTTCTTCAAGTTTTTATTCAAATTTCTCTGGTTGGATACAA
>NW_021595765.1:0-322 GCF_001605985.2 Dendrobium catenatum
CTGCCTGCCGATTCTGGAGAGATACAGAGCGCATTGTATTGGCCAGCTCAATCCTGCAATCGCTTAACTCATCTTCAAGCACCTTCACCTCCTTAACCTTATGCTCATATTTCTGCTTGAACTCCCCCTGAAGATACTTAATCTTAAGAAACTCACTGTTCCAATCATTAATTTCGATCCCAAGACGTGACAGCTGAAATAAAAAGAAAAGTTTATTTAGAAGTCATCTCAGAAGCAAATGAAATAAAAAGTATTGGGAAATATTACTCACCAAATTACTGGTCTCGTTATGTCCGAGGCACTGGTGATTCATGACATCCTC
>NW_021595766.1:0-286 GCF_001605985.2 Dendrobium catenatum
ACAATACCAAATATGATTGTACAAGGTAATACAAAACATTAATATACAAGACTGAAATTTAAATAAACATGCATATACATGAAATTTGATAGCTTAATCAATTAATTAAATCAACATGAATTTAAAAAAAAAATTGTCTTCACTAAAGATAAAGAGAATTCTTTTCCCACTAGATTCACCAAAATGAAATCTATGGGAAAAATTTACTTTAAGTTTCGGGATTTGGAAACCACATGATTTTCTTTAAGTATTGTTGACCTCATTTTTGTATGAGGTCACTAAGACC
>NW_021595767.1:0-318 GCF_001605985.2 Dendrobium catenatum
AACAAAAATAAACTAAAAATATTGAATGCATCAAATATCTTCTCTTGTTAACTGTTTGATGTAGAACGGGATAGGATGGAAAAATCTGAACAGTTCCTTTCAGGAAACCTGAAACAGTTCAGATTTTCCTCCCAAAATCTGAGAGGGACTTCAGCAAACCAGCAGCGGGCTCAGCTTCAGCAGCCAAAATCTGAGAGCAATCCCAAGTAACTAGGCTTAGGAGCCAAGGGAATTGGGAGGAAAAGTCCGGCTTCAGTCCAGCAAGGTGTTGAGTGAGAAAGAGAGAGAGAGTTGAGGAGAGACAACCCAGGAAAAGGG
>NW_021595768.1:0-258 GCF_001605985.2 Dendrobium catenatum
CGTCGGGCGCATATGCCGCGGCGATAAAAAGAGGAAATGTACTCTACTATCACCGGCGCATATGTCAAAGTGATACGAAGAGGAAAGAACACTCTAATATCATCGGGCGCATATGCCACGGCGATAAAAAGAGGAAAGGTACACTCTCTTATCACTGGCGCATATGCCAAAGTGATACGAAGAGGAAAGAACACTCTAATACCGCCGGGCGCATGTGCCGTGACGATCAGAAGAGGAAAGGGGTGGTGAGGAATGCCT
>NW_021595769.1:0-284 GCF_001605985.2 Dendrobium catenatum
AAGAAAAATAAATATGGGTGACAGCTATATTGTAACTAAAAATCTTATTGAGATGACATTTTAAATAATTAATTTTTTTTTCATAATTAAATAACTTTTTTGATAAATAAATAAATTTTGTCATATAGGATTTTATTCTTATATTTTCTTTTTAATTATGTGAATTTAATCACAACTTTTATAAACTAGCAATTACTATTCTCACTCCTTCCTCTATGTTTAGAGCTGAGTCACCCAACCATATGATTTAATTAATATTATTTATTAAATTTATTAATTAAGGA
>NW_021595770.1:0-274 GCF_001605985.2 Dendrobium catenatum
AAAGCAATAAATGAACATTATCGAGTCATTAATGAGCTTTACTTTTAAGATGTTCATTAGCTTAATAAACGAAAATTATCGGGTCTACCAACAAACAATATATTGAGCCTTATCATGCCCGTTAAAAATATATATTTAACGAGCTTTCTCAAGCCCATAAATCAGACATATATCGATCATTTTTAAGCTTAAAAATGAGTAGCTTGCATAACAAAGAATATGATAATCTTAATGAACTAATGAACACCTAAAATAAACAACCTAACAAATATAA
>NW_021595771.1:0-276 GCF_001605985.2 Dendrobium catenatum
CATTCACTTTTATAGGTTCCAAAGGCCTTAGAAGATGTTATACCTTAGCCAAAAAACTATAGGTTCTCTCTCCTTCAACTCCAAAGTTGTTGGAGATCTCTCATCTCTTTAACTCAAAAAGGTAGAGAGAGTTCTCCAACATATAGCCCAAAAAGCTAAATGTTGAATTCCTACTTCCTCTTCTTAGCTCCAAAAGCTAAGGAGAATCCCTCAACGTGTAATCCAAAAGCTACATGTTGGACACCCTTCTTAGACCCAAAATCTAAGTAATCTACT
>NW_021595772.1:0-326 GCF_001605985.2 Dendrobium catenatum
AATCCCTGCTTCTACTCTGCCGTTGCGATGTGGTCAGGCAGATAGATGATTTCTTTACCATTGATTCTTCATCCTTATTGTTCTCCTTTGATTATCACTTTTATATTTGATATGATTTTCAGATGATTGTTGAATTCCCTTCTCCTCGCATCATATTAAACATGTGCTTTGGATGATCGTTGAATTCCATCTGGTTCTTTGTGAGCTTGTTTCAATTCTTCTCATGTGAACATGAGACTTCTCTTCTCCTATTCTGCAATTTTGGTTGCGCGGATAGTTGAGCTGCTTTCTTTGACTCTCTCATTGTTGATCTAGTTTTGTTGCTT
>NW_021595773.1:0-2445 GCF_001605985.2 Dendrobium catenatum
TATAAAAAATAAAAAATTGCATCTCAGATCAGCTACTTACATAGGAAATGAAGAATTGTCAAATAGATTCTTATAACAGTGCATAGACCTCTACAATCATCTAAATTTCATACCGAATTAATACTAGAGCCATTCTTTGAAATCAAAATTAATAAATAAGAACACAAAATCAATTCCAAGATCCAACAAGACGGCAACTTTCTATGAGAAAGTAATAAGTACGTAAAAAACGAACCTTGGGTTGGGGATGTCTTGCTATCTATAACCCTAGGCTCATTGGGAGAAGCTGCCACCATGAAAGTTGATCTCTTGCTTGGCCTAACGCCGCCCACCACATCAGAAGGAATACCCATCTCAATCAGATCTGTCGGAGTTTGGGGCAAATTTCTACTCCTTCGATCGCTGTAGATATGTGTGGAAAGGAAGAGTTGGATTGATTTAAGGCATTCTTGGCGCGAGGTAAAAATAATTCCCACCGAAGAAGCGCGTGAAAGGGGAGAAATTTCGTTACCTTCGCGGTGAGCTACCGGCGCAACTTCAAATCCGACAAGGAACAATGTAGGAGCAGGAGGCGCAGAAGCCTGGGCTCTTTCAGAACTCGATTTCACGAGAAACAGAACAGCAACGAACAAATGCAGAAGAGGAATTGCAAACCGTAGACAGGCAAAGGCTATTGATTGGCTCGAAGCTCCGTGCGTGCGTTTTAAATAAAGAAAAGCAAACCTAAATAAGGAAAGGCAAACCTAACCGCCTAAATTATTTTGTGCGGATATTTGGTGTCCTTCCATTATTTATTTTTTTAGATATTCATGCTAGGTATTGTTGGAGAAATTATTGTGTGCGCATTCGGATTCCAATCATCATGCGTCACCGCACATAATAATTTCTCGTATTGTTGGGTATCCAATGACATATGATTGATATTCGGACCGTCTGGTGTCAGAACTGTTTGGTGGCGAAATTGTCTGGTGTCAGAATGAAGGAGAGCCATAAACCGCTCTTCGTGTAGATAGAAACTAAAAATAGATATAAATTGATATCGACCACGCAATTTCGTGTTTGGTTGCTCTAAAAAAGTTTATTTAAATGTGGTTAATAAGCAAGCATTGTTTAAATAAATTGATGATTGTTTGATTATATTAATTTTTTAATGATTATGCAAACTTAAAATAGATATAAATTATTTGGTTGTGTTAATCTGTCTTAACATTTTAATCATAAAGTATCAAATTGCGCTTATATTAAATTTAAGTATATAATACGTATTCTTTAAAATTCCTATAGACAAATTAACAAATATAGAAATTTTTAAAAACTCTCATTTTAATATCATATCAAGATATTAATAATCAAAATTTATTTTCATTTAAAATTATAAATAATGTACGAAAATTTTGCATATACAATTTGTAAAATAACAAAATCTAAAATAAAAAAATTGATTTAAATTTACAGACTTATAACTTTAATCTAAAATTTTCATATAAAATGATTAATATTTTTAAAAAATAAAATGAGGATATAATTCAAATTAAAATCTTATATTTTATTATGATAGATGAATTGAAAATTATTACAAGCTTATTAATCTATTTGTATTTTTTTGATAATGTTACATTACAACTTATTTGGAAATCAAATCGAACATATCTTTTTAAATGTAAGACACCAGACAATCATCACTTATCCTACTATGCAATCAATATTTGATAATCTTCATTGCAGAAAATGTTTTATTCATTGTAGTAGTAGCAACTATTAAAGTTAATATTAAAGTTATAAGTCTGTAAACTAAGGCTATGTTTGGGCGGTTTTTTATTGCTTCTTGAAGCAGCTTTTTAGTGAAAATTTTTTAATTTTTATACTAAAAAGTTGCTTCAAGAAGCAGTAAAAAAGTCGTCCCAAACTAAGCGTAAATGATACAAATCATTTTCTTATAGAAAGTTGCCATTTTATTGGATCTTAGCATTGAGTGTGTGTTCTTATTTAGTAATTTTGATTTGAAAGAATAGGCTTTAGTATTAATTATGTATGAGATTTAGATGATTGTAGAGGTCTCTGCACTATCATTAGGATCCATTTGACAATTCTTCATTTCTTTTATTACTACCTGATTTGAGATGCAGTGTTTTTTTATAAGTTTTTTTTTTGTAAGTTTTATTTTTTTAAGTTCAAAAGTTTTTTTGATATGATGTGCTTAATAAGTATTTTATAAATAATTTATTTAGCTACTATTTTAATAAGTATTCTTGTTATAACCTGGAACGAACTTGGTCCAAGTATTTTCATGCCAAATGGATTGGAGCAATGCAGCTCATCTCTCTCACATGCGAGCCGGCCGAACAACCTTCCCAGCCATAAACATCTCTTCAATCACGAAAATCATGTGATTCATCCCGCCTCGTTTAATTTTTCCTGTATATAGCATCCCTCTCATGTCATTTA
>NW_021595774.1:0-230 GCF_001605985.2 Dendrobium catenatum
TTAAAGGAACTACCGAGTCAAGTTAAAAAAAAAAAAAGAAGGCCGGCACAAATTTGACTTGCTAGCTCATCAAGTTCTACTCACATTTCATTTATCGAGTCGAGCTGACTTTACTTAACTATCATCTAAATGATAGGATATAGTGCGAAAATCTTATTCAATTATAAGCTTTATTTTATTATATAATTAATTATATTCTTATGAATTGGCCATGCATAAATTATCATTTA
>NW_021595775.1:0-222 GCF_001605985.2 Dendrobium catenatum
TTTTGTGTCTTTTGGCTTGTGGTCTTGTCTTGGTCATTTTTTTTTATTTTTTTGTTAAATTTTTTTTTTTTTTGAAAAACAAAAAAATGTGTTCTTTGGTTTAAAATGCCTCCTTATTTTCATGTATTCATCAATTCAAAGAGAGTTTAGGAGATTTGTTTAAATTGAAATCATACAAACAATATTTGTTTTGCCATCATCAAAAAGGGGGAGATTTTTAAG
>NW_021595776.1:0-342 GCF_001605985.2 Dendrobium catenatum
TATTTTTTTAAAGTATGGATTATACTGTATGAACCCAATTCATACATGCTTTCATGAGTACAAACTTCTCGGGTCCGTTCTCGCTCAAAAATATTTTTTTTTAAACATGGATCATTTTGTACGATTTAAATTCATATATGCTTTCACGAGTATAAACTTCTCGGGTTCCAGGTCGCATAAAAATTATTTTTCTAAGTATTGATCGTACTATACGAACCCATTTCATATATTCCTTCTAGAGTACGAAAATGTGATATCCCATTTTGCCTCGACATTTTATACAGATGAATTTTGAAATTTTTTAACTAGTCATCCCAGACAAACTTTGTTCATACAGGATGA
>NW_021595777.1:0-225 GCF_001605985.2 Dendrobium catenatum
CTTGATTCAAATATTTGAGCAACTCTTAAAAGACTAATTTTTTTTAAAATGGTTCTAAATCAATATTGAACAGCTCCTTTTTGAGTTAAAGGTTGAGAGGTACGGAGTGCTATGATTTTGAGAATATTAGAAGTTCTTCTCAAACTCTTAAATATTTTTCTAATTTTTATAGATGTTTTAAATATATATTTTTTATTTTAATGGACACAAACTCTTTTTTTTAAT
>NW_021595778.1:0-352 GCF_001605985.2 Dendrobium catenatum
TATATAAAGCTTTATTAAAATTATTATTATTTAATTATAGTTTAAGTTAATCGAGCAACTTGAAAATCTTACTAGCAAAGATAGGCTCGAGCGCGAACTCATAGCTGGATTATCTCAACTTGTGAGACCATCTCCAACCGAAAATGTCATTTTTCACTCCAAAATGCAGGTAAATCAAAAAATGCCGTGTTTCATCTTCAATCCAACGCCATTTTGCCGCTAAAACAGTCGTTTTCTTTCGCGCCTTTCTTCCCAACCTGTTTGGTAGAGAGAAAAAAATGGCGCAGATGAACAGTGCAACGCCAATATTGGCGTAGCACTGTTCATCCGCGATCAAATGGCGTAAAAAATG
>NW_021595779.1:0-206 GCF_001605985.2 Dendrobium catenatum
TCCGCCCTTAATCCTAGATGATATGACTACCTTTTTGACTAATCGTCCTAGATGTCATTATTACACCTGATTGTCCTAGACGATTCCTTGATCATCTTGAAGGATTTGCCCAACCCTTTATGAACAATTGATTTGAACCATTTTCTTCACTACAAAATCCTCTAATTCTTCCTTCCTCTCACTCAAACTCTCAAGTCTTGCTAATG
>NW_021595780.1:0-223 GCF_001605985.2 Dendrobium catenatum
GGAGATCCACTAAACGAAAATCGTAGTGTGACATCCATATAAAGTTTTGGAGATCCACTAAATGAAATCCCTTGTGTGACATCTAGGATGAATATCTAGAGATTCACGGGGTCAATCATCTTACAACAAACGTGATTCGCTCTAGACACTTACCACATTTATGGGGGGCATTTGTTGACCCTCATGTAATACCCAAAAGGAAACAAAAGAGAATCAAAATAGA
>NW_021595781.1:0-222 GCF_001605985.2 Dendrobium catenatum
ATTTAGAATAGTCAATAAAATCAATAACAACGCTTGCAGGGTGGATCTGCTTGTAGAATTCAACATTTATTACTAGGTCTGTTAATACTAAAATTAAACTCCATATATTCAATTTTAGATCTACTCAATCAAAAACCTTTAGACTCTAAGATTGTCCTTCATAATTCAAGTTTACCTTCAACTCCCTCTCTAGTCTTATCAACAAGAAGAAAATCATCAGCA
>NW_021595782.1:0-484 GCF_001605985.2 Dendrobium catenatum
AAAAAATGGAAAAAGACAAAAAGATAGATTCATTCATGGATGAAAACAAACCAGCCAATCCTGAAGTCCCTCTTCCGATGGACAGATGGATTCCAACTGAAGGTGATTCAACCAATCCACTTCAAAACAGATTATACAAACTTTAATATCACATGTTCTTATGTGATCAGAAATTCGAGAAATGGAAGAAGTATCTACAAAGACAGTTCGAGAAAGAGCAAGAAGAAATTTTGAAGAAGTTTGGAGAAAAGATTAAAGAGTTGGATGCACCGCCTTCGCCTCCTCGGAAGAAATCAAAAGCTAACTCTTTGGGAGATGAATCCTCAAGAAGGGGAGTCTGATGTAGGCAAAGGGGGGGTCAAATCAAGCCCAAAAAAATTTGGTTTTGACTTCCCTTGAGCTTGCTAGCTCAATAAATTTTGAGCTGAAATTTAGCTCATTATGAGTCAATTTTTAGTTTATTTATTGAACTAAAAGTTAGCTC
>NW_021595783.1:0-221 GCF_001605985.2 Dendrobium catenatum
CAAAATTTTACTTGGATGTCACACTAAGATTTTCTTTTAGTGGATCTCCAAAATTTTATTTGGATGTCACACTAAGATTTTCTTTATCCATAGATCTACTGGATGTATCAATAGATAGTTGAGATGTGATTTCTTTTGTCCTGTGCTTTGTGCTGCGGACATTGATGGGGAATCGTCTGATTTGTCTTTATTGACTTGTCAGGTGATTTTTGCACCTTCGG
>NW_021595784.1:0-228 GCF_001605985.2 Dendrobium catenatum
GGTCCGATCCGATTTTCAAAATAGTGATTTTATATAAAATCTATAAATCAGAAACTTATGCATGAAAAATAAAATATACAGAAATTATGTATTAAGAATCATTATAGTGTCCTATGAAGTAGTATAATTTTTCTATCGTATCAATTATATATTATTCATATGCCATGTTATGTCTATCATATGAATGTTATTGATACGTTATCTCAAAATTATCTTGGTCGGGCACGA
>NW_021595785.1:0-379 GCF_001605985.2 Dendrobium catenatum
TCTGAATAATGGGAAGCCTCAACTTGGAAAGTCTAACAAAAAAATTTGATGAAGGAGTATTATTAAGTTACTCAAGCATTAGGAAATCTTATAGAGTCAATAAAAGAACACTAGTAGTTTAGGAGACCACTCATATTGTGTTTGATGAATATGATAATTCTGGAGGGTTTAAGGTAGAAGAAGAGGAAGCTGTAGAAGTCACCCAAGGATTAGAATCTACAAATTTGGAAGAAAGAATAGAATCTAAAAACATATTACCTAGAGAACCAAAATATTCTATGATTCATCCTAAAGAATTGATCTTAGGAGACCCATCTGAAGGTGTTAGAACTATGCATGGACTTAAAAAAGAGGTAAACCACTCTGCTTTCATTTCAAT
>NW_021595786.1:0-234 GCF_001605985.2 Dendrobium catenatum
ATATTGGCGACACACTGCTCACAAACGCCATTTTTTCCTCATTTTTTTCGGCTAGATAAGAATATACTCTTTTTTTATGTTAAGAAATAGAGTTCGGTTGAACATGAAGTCATGAATTACTACATTTTAGATTATTACTGTATTTTGGAGTATAAAATGAATTTTTTGGTTGAAGATGATCTTAGATAAGGGAGGTTTGGGAATCTGTGATCATGCTATACTCCATAAAGCTCT
>NW_021595787.1:0-310 GCF_001605985.2 Dendrobium catenatum
TCAACCTTCTTCAAGCCTCTTGTTCTTTAGGGCTAAGACGACATACTCATAGACCACTCGACTATATGTCAAGTGCACGACGGTTTAAAGGAGAAGAATAGAAGATAATCTCATATACTACAGTGATATGTTCATGTGAGTTGGAACCTCAGTTGAAAGGAGAACAACCTTAGGAAACTAGAGAGACTTAGGCTTCATTTAGGACGGCTTTTTTATTGCTTTCTAAAACGGAGTTTTAGAACAAATTTTTTTTATTTTTGTATTAAAACTCCATTTTAAAAAGCAGTAAAAAAGCCGTCCCAAACGAAAC
>NW_021595788.1:0-261 GCF_001605985.2 Dendrobium catenatum
ATTGATTGAGCACTATCAAAAGTTCGAACATTATACATGTAGATCTTGCTTTGACCTTATATGAGATCCAGCGGATCATTTAAGAGTTTTCTTTACCGGATACGAAAACTAAATTTTGTGATTCCTCTACCTAAATAACTGGTCGTTATTTACTCTTGAAATTGTGTCAGTTATGTGGGCAGTAAATTTGGTTAGTTGTTGCACAATACATACATTGGCGATATTGTTGAAGGTTCAAAATATTCTGAATGGATTATCTGT
>NW_021595789.1:0-219 GCF_001605985.2 Dendrobium catenatum
TAGGGTCTACCCTTTGGAGTATATGACGAGCTCTGAGATTCTGCTAATGCCTCCCTAACTTTCTTTTCTACCATTTGCTTTAACTCTTTAGATTGAGAAGCCTTTATTTCCGGATCTTGCTGGTGCTCTTCTGTAGTCTCAACCATTTGTTTCTTTCCTATCACCTGAACAGGCTCGGGTTCAGAAGACTCAACCTGTGCTCATGGTGGTAAAGGACCC
>NW_021595790.1:0-312 GCF_001605985.2 Dendrobium catenatum
AACCTCTTAGCAGCCAATCGAAAGGAAATTTGTTGTATTCCTAAAAGAAAGAATATTTCTATTGAGTAAATAAACATATATAAGAATTCAAATTTCATAGAAAAATTTTTAAAGGACTGTTAAAAAAATACAACGCAAAAAGAATAAGTTTAAGAGAAATACATGAGATTCCTATTTTTTTTTTATTTGATGTAAATAAATATAATATAAGACGAAAAAAATGATGATTGACATTAGTGACAGTGTAGCCAGCGATAGATGGCCGGTGGCAGATGGCTGAAGACAGTGGTGGCCAGAGGCGGCGAGGGTGGC
>NW_021595791.1:0-532 GCF_001605985.2 Dendrobium catenatum
ATATAGTAAGGACATGAAAACCCGTCCAAAAAACTGCTAATTTCAAGTTTTTCTGAGCAGTGGATCGTCCCGTACGAACCTGAGTTAGTACGGACAAACTATGTAAAAAACTGTCCCGTACAAACCATTTGTGCATCAGTACGAACTAATTTCGTCCTGTGACGAAATAGGTTCGTCCTAGGATGAAAAATTTCGTCCGGTACGAACAGTTATATCAAAGGTCGGTTCCAAAAATTGTAGAACGTTGCCAGAAACTGCCATAGTCGGTTCCCATCGTCCTGGGACGAACTGGACTTCCTATGGACAAAATTTTTATAGAGAGCAACTCGTCCTAGGACGAAAATGTTTCGTCCTGGAAGATAAGGACTTAGATAATATTTTCCAGTTCAGTTTCTGTCTGTTCCATTGCTCTTACAATGAGATAACTAATCTGATCGTCCCATACGAACAATGTTCGTCCCGTACGATCAGCATAAAACTTTTTCAAGATCTTGTTTAGTGTGTGTGAATTTATTCACTCAATTACAATCAC
>NW_021595792.1:0-805 GCF_001605985.2 Dendrobium catenatum
TTGCTCTCTTGGGATTGCCAAGTGGGGTTATGATTTGGAGTCCTTGGAGGATTTCATTATTCCTAACCTACCCCTTCATATTAGAGTTCTGTTAAATTTGGATGAGATTAGTTTTCTTTATGTGTTTCATTAATGCTATTGGGGTTAGTTTTTCTTGGTTGTTACCTGGTGGTTGCGGGTTTCCTCTTACCATCTGGGTTGTTTGGTTTCTTTTGGTGCGGTATTTGCTAAACCATTTGGTTTTGATTCTGCTTCACCTTGTAGGGATTCTGATGGCGCACTCTATTCTGGTCACCTTTCTCTCTATTCTCTTGGCTGGTTAGCTTTTGGTCCTATGTTTGGGGTGGAGGTTTGGTTGTTGCTCGGTTTTTCCTTTTATGGTATCCTAGGGGCATTTTACTGGCTTCAATTTATTTGGTGTTACTAGTTTCCTTTGGGTTATGATTTGTTGGAGGGTTTTCCTGTAGTTTGCGGGCTGCTGTCTCGTGCATGGATGGGTTGGTTCTATTCAGTGGGTTGGTCATTCTATTTTGGTTCAAGATTTGTGTTTTAATTGCTTTGATATGTACTGCTCTGCTTATAGTGTTTTGGGTATCTGCTTCTTGTATTATTGTTATTATGGTTATACTCTTAGAGGGTTGGTGTTTGGCCATGGGTACCCTTTCTTCTTGGGGTATTTTGTGGATTTATTTTGCCTCCATTATTTCAGACTTAGCCTTCTGTCTACTATTTGTCTCCTTGGTAATCATGTTTGCATGGTATATTGTTACTTGTGTTCTTATTTTTGTGGTTGTTTGTTTGCATA
>NW_021595793.1:0-632 GCF_001605985.2 Dendrobium catenatum
GCGTCGGTCTTTTACCCGACATCCAAGTGATGCCGGCTTTCTACCCGGCCTCCAAGTGACGCCGGTTTTTATCCCGATCTCTAAGTGATGTCAGCCTTTCACCCGGCCTCGAAGTGATGTCGGCCTTTTTCCCGACCTCAATGTGATGTCGGTCTTGCACTCAACTTCCGAGTATCGTTGGCCTTCTACCTGCCCTCCAAGTGACGCCGGCCTTCTGCCCGGCCTTCATGTGATGCCGGTCTTGCACCCGACTTCAGAGTGACATCGACCTTCTTCTCGGCCTCCATGTGATGTTGGTCTTGCACCCGACTTTGGAGTGACGTCGGCCTTCTACTCGACCTCCAAGTGACGCTGATCTTCTTCCAAGTGATGTCGGCCTTTTTCCCGGCCTCCATGTGACATCGGTCTTGCACCTGAATTTTGAGTGATGTCGACCTTATACCCGGCCTCCAAGTGACGCCGGTCTTCTACCCGACCTCCTAGTGAAGTCGGCCTTCTTTCCGGCCTCCAAGTGACGCCAGCCTTGTACCCGACCTCCAAGTGATGTCGGTCTTCTGCCCGACCTACTAGTGACGTTGGCCTTCTTCCTAGCCTACAAGTGACACCGGTCTTTCGCCCGACTTATGGGTGAC
>NW_021595794.1:0-228 GCF_001605985.2 Dendrobium catenatum
ACTCCGTAAATGCTTTGATCCAAATCTCCACGTTAACGAAATGATCAAAGAACTAACAGCAGTAATAGAACAAGAACATCTAGAACTCACTAAGAGATCTAGTTTCCCCCTACGAACTCACTAAGAGATCGAGGAAGATGAACTCACACAGAGAACATAAGTGGCAAATTCAATTTCATCCAAAAACTAAGAACTATTACAATGCATATTGCCTCATATATGGAGGCT
>NW_021595795.1:0-209 GCF_001605985.2 Dendrobium catenatum
TATTGTATGGAAAATACAAAATCATTCACTTTAAAGCATGGTAGGAAGAACACTTGGTTTGATTGTCATCGAATGTTTTTGCCTCAAAGTCATCCTTTCAGGCGAAATAAAGAAGCGTTTACTAAAAATAAAATAGTGATATTTCAACCTCCTCCAAGATTCAGTAGTGAAGAAATTTTGAAAGAGTAGAGTTCTTGCCCACCATAATG
>NW_021595796.1:0-220 GCF_001605985.2 Dendrobium catenatum
GTGGAAAAAGGTAAAAATGGTAAGGATGTCCATATTTTTTCTGACATTATTTGTTTTTGATGTAGGAAATCTAGACATATGAAAAATGAGTGCCCTAATTTAAGAATTCTTCCTACGAAAGAAACGGCAAGGCGAAACAAACTTTGAACTGGGGAAATAATGAAAGGCAAAAAATTTCATGGTCAGATCTGGTCTCAGAAGCATCAGACCAAGAAAGTGA
>NW_021595797.1:0-517 GCF_001605985.2 Dendrobium catenatum
TCCCCTCACTAGGTCTATTACTACTAAAATCACACTCTATATATTCCGTTTTAGATCTACTCAAGAGAAAGCCTTTAGAATCTAATGTTGACTTCCATAATTCAAGTTTACCTTCAACTCCCTCTCTAGCTTATTAACAAAAAAATATCATCAGCAAAAAACATACACCAAGGTACATCCTCTTGCAAAGGTCTAGTGAGAACATCCATGACTAAAGCAAAAGATATGGGCTTAAGGCTGATCCTTAATGTAACCCAATCGAAAAAGGGAAATACTTGGTCAAAACACCTTGTGTTTGAACACAAGTAATAGCTCATGCATACATATATTTAATTATTTGAATATAAGTGATATTAACTCCTTTCCTTTCAAGAACTCTCCATAGCACTTATCTACGAACTTTATCATATGCTTTTTCTAAATCCATTAATATCATATGTAGATCCTCTTTATTTTCTCTATATTTCTCCATCAAACCTTTTAATAAATGTATGACTTCCATAATCGACCTACCCGG
>NW_021595798.1:0-781 GCF_001605985.2 Dendrobium catenatum
CATCTCTAATTATGACATTAAGAAGCCATGTCATCTTTGACTTTCTGGATAAAATTTTTATCTATTTTGTTTGTTTATGATTTTCTTCTTAAGTATCATCTTGATTTAAAAGTTAGTTGAAATTAAGCTCTATTTTTTTGTGAAAAGAGGTTTATGGGGGTGTAATAGAGCTCTATACTAGGTATTGGGTAATTTAATCACGAAATATACTCATCATGTTAGTTGGGTAGATTATACTAAGTTAAAATTCTTGGATGAGAAAAATTATGTTTTTCATATATTCTGATAAAAAGACTCTTTTTGATTTGTGAACCAAGGACAAGATTTTCAATTCATTTTCTATCACATTTATTTACTTTTAAACTCCAGAGGCTTTCTTGATGTCAATCTTTTTCTTAATTACTTGATTCCTCTAGCAATGTCTATCAATCAATTATTTTATTTTCATTGCTACTCCTGTGCTTAATTTGTTGCCCTCTATGTCTCCTTCCCTTGAAAGAATTTAACTCGGTTTTTTGAAAAATTTTTTCCAAGAAATGAAATTGACATGTTTCTATGAAAAAATATGATAGATCAAAGATTTCTATTGAGTTGAACAATTTTTTTTTTACTGTGGAAGCAGATTCTATTATGCATAGTCTGTGTTTCAAAATCATCATAGAAATCTTGTAATAATTAAAAATCATGTCAATCATTCATATTTTTGTTTTATAATTTTGAAAGACTCTCCCCATAAGTTCCAAATAATTTTTGTGTAAAAAAATCACAATTTAAACGTTCC
>NW_021595799.1:0-1091 GCF_001605985.2 Dendrobium catenatum
TCAGTGCGGGATTACAGGTAGCACGAGACAACGGGCGACGGGACGGATGGGAAGACGCGGTCAGCGTGACACGACGGGCTGGTAGACGCGGTTAGTGCATTTTAAACGGGTTAAATCGGGTTGATTTCAGGTTTCCAGGTCAACCCGAAACCAACCTGTTTTTCAAAACGGGTCGAATCCGGGAACCCGAACCCAATCCATTTGAGAAACAGGTTAACCCTAACCCAAAATTTTTAGGTCGGATTCAATTCGAATTTTTCGGGTTATGTCAAATATTGACACTCTTATTCTCCAGTGGAGGTATGACATAGGGAGTCTTGATTAGGGTAGCGTTTGTAAGCTATATGAAAGAGATTGTTGGTGTAGCTCATAGAGGCGAGAGTCGTAGCAGCCTACTAAAAACAATAACAAGAAAAAAAAAACTAGAGGGTTAAGAGTGTTGATCTATCATATGGAATTCATTACACGCACAAATCTATCGAGTTGCAGTTATTAAACATAATTTCAATAAACTTATTATTGATCGCAATCACTCTATCAAAAACAAGCATATGGAGTCACAATTGGTATGAAATTAGGATAAGAAAAAATTTTCACATACTTGATCATTATGTGAGTGGAAATTACCACATTGCATGGACTAAGGTATCGTTTGACATGACTTTCTTACTGTTTTCTAAAGTAACATTCTAGCACCAAATTTTAGCTTGGTTTGAGATGGCTTTCTTGCTGCTTCTTTAAGCAGTTTTTTAGTACAAAAGTTAAAATATTTGTATTAAAAAGCTACTTTAAGAAACAGTAATAGACATCCCAAACATAGCATTTGATACTAAAAAACTGTTTTAGAATGCAATAAGAAAGCCATCCCAAATGAAGCCTAGCTTTCTTACTGCTTTTTAAAGCAACTTTTTAGTGCAAAAAATCCTAATTCTAAAAATTTTATACTAAAAAATAGTCTTAAAAAATAATAAGAAAACTATCTCAAATAAAACCTAACTAACTGCATGGAATATAGCCATATGCCACAGGATGACACACACTTAGCTTGCTTTATATATATATTACTTATATTTCGACTAGGCTTTATAAAA
>NW_021595800.1:0-211 GCF_001605985.2 Dendrobium catenatum
ATTAAGATGCAAGCTTTCTTGAGAAATCATGTGAAACCCCCTCTGTACTGCCTTGAAACCCACAAGGATCTTCTCTCTCTAAAACTCCACCCTTTCCTCCATCTCTTTCAAGGCTCTCAGTTCTAGTTTTCTCCAAAAGAACTAATCAATGCATACCCAAAAGACGCTCATAAAGTCTTATGAGAAAGCTTAAATAGAAGGCTTAAAAAAA
>NW_021595801.1:0-228 GCF_001605985.2 Dendrobium catenatum
TAGGGATCGTTGTAGGAGATACTTGTACTTGTGCCCATAGTGGTTCGATATGCTTATGATATGCCCACTGTTGTTATCCACAAGTAGCTCGTATTTGTTTGTAAGGATCCGTCGTGTTTGCTACGAGCTCCTAGGAGTGTTCGTAGGATACCCTTGTTTCTTGCATCATATCCACCCTTTCACCGATCTCGGGTGATTTGTAGCCATTTGTAGAGGACCGTACTTGTG
>NW_021595802.1:0-432 GCF_001605985.2 Dendrobium catenatum
CTGTTAGTACACCAATGAGTTCCTCAGTTCAGTTGGATAAGGACATTAAGGGAAAATCTGTTGATCAAAAGAAATTTAGAGGGATTATTAGATCTTTACTTTACTTGACTGCTAGCCGACCAGATATTATGTTCAATGTTTACTTATGTGCTAGATTTCAATCAGATCCAAAAGACTCACATTTGACAGCAGCGAAAAGGATATTAAGATACTTACTATAAACTCGGAACTTAGGAATTTGGTATCCTAAGTTTAGCTCTTCATTTGAAATTATTGGTTATTCAGATTCTAACTTTGCAAGCTGTATAATGGATAGGAAAAGCACTTCTGGAACATGTCAATTCATTGGAAATTCATTAGTTTCATGGTCTAGTATAAAACAAAATTCAGTAGCCCTATCCACTGCAGAAGCAGAATACATTGCATTAGGAA
>NW_021595803.1:0-252 GCF_001605985.2 Dendrobium catenatum
AAGGGGAGTGAGCACCTAAGTAATGGAGGAGTAGAAGAATTCATCCAAGGAGTCGAGAACTTTGTTGAAAGGGGAGAACCTTCACACACTTTGCCTAGAGATTGGAGATACTCTACAAGTCACCTCAAGGATTTGATCTTAGGAGACCCTTCTAGTGGATTTAACACTAGACATGGACTTAGGAAGGAGGTGAACCACTCTGCCTTTATTTCTAAGACTGAACCCACCACCATTAACCAAGCCCTTTCTGAT
>NW_021595804.1:0-250 GCF_001605985.2 Dendrobium catenatum
ACGTACTTGGCATTATCTCTTGTATGATCAATCATCTCAGAATTTGAGGTGAATCATAATGATCTTTACAATTTTGGAAAAACTTTAATGTTGACATATGATTAAGGAGTTCGGCTATATTAATAGTATTGGATTGAATGGAAAATTATAGTAAATGAGAAGATGTAAGAATTATTTGAACATGTGAATAAATTTTTGGGTTTATCATTTTGTCATCTTATGTGCAATATTAAAGCCTATTAGAGAGAGG
>NW_021595805.1:0-356 GCF_001605985.2 Dendrobium catenatum
AATTAATTTACTTAATTATTAATAATTTATATTATATTAATTAAGTTAATCAATTACCTAGGTTTGCCTTTCATCTTCTCTGTTCGTTGTTGCTGCTCGGCTCGTTGCTTTGCACGAGGTTTAGGTTTATAGATTGCACGCGTCGCTTGTTCTATTCGACTTCGCTCCTTCTACGCCTGTCCGATCGGAAGTTACGCGAGTTTGATCGGAACT
Source organism: Dendrobium catenatum (assembly GCF_001605985.2). NCBI lineage: Eukaryota > Viridiplantae > Streptophyta > Magnoliopsida > Asparagales > Orchidaceae > Dendrobium > Dendrobium catenatum. The sequence goes on from NW_021595805.1 coordinate 214, forward strand.
GTGAAGGTAACTTTCTCCCTTTCGCGCGTTTCTTCGGCTAAATCCCGTTAAATCCCACCGAACCGAGGGATTTAGTAAATCCGGGATTTAAGCCGTAAATCCCTATATTCGGGATTTATGAAATCCCGGGATTTAACGCGCGC
>NW_021595806.1:0-1118 GCF_001605985.2 Dendrobium catenatum
GTCGAATTCTGACATCATTAAGGCCTTCAAATGTCTGACGAACGGTGCATGATCAAGGAATTCAATATCGGCCGTCAATCTAACCACTCCCCATTTACCTTTGATCTCTCACCTATTTACGGGTCATGCCACTCCAGAAATCTATAAATAAACCCCTCATTCCTCTTGAAAATGGATAGAAAGAAGAGAAGAGGAGAATAGAAGGAAGAAGCTCCTCCTCGACCACCGCCATACCTTCGTCGAACCACCACTTGAGGCCCTCACCTCCGCCGGACCACCGCCTGACGCCGTTGCTCCGCCGGACCACCACTTGAGGCCTTGTGCTCCGCCAGTCCATCACCTGTGGCTCGGATTTCTACCGGACCACCACATGAGGCCCTCACCTCCGCCAGACCACCGCCTGGTGCCGTTGCTCCGCAATGCCATCACTTGAGGCCTTGTACTCCAATAGGCCACCACCTTTGGCCTGGACTTCTGCCGGACCACCACATGAGGCTCGAACTTCTGCCTGAACACCCCTTGAGGCTCGGACTTCTACCAGACCACCACCTAAGGCCTGGGCTTCCGCTAAACGACTGCTTGGGGCCCTTTGCTCCACCAGACCACCACCTGAGACCCGGAATTCAACCTGACCACTATTTGAGGCCCTGAGCTCCACCAGGCCAACACCTGACGCCCAGACTTCTTTCGGGCCACCACTTGACGCCGAGAGTTCTCCCGAAGTATCGCCCTCCTACTACGATCTTTCAGACCCCGGCTCCTGCTGACTACGGTCCTTCCGACCTCCGTCATCTACTATGGTCGTTCCGACCTCCATCACCAGACAACGTTCTTTTTGACCCTGGTCTCCTGCCAACTACAGTTCTTCCGACCTCCGTCGCCTACTATGGTCCTTCCGACCTCCATCAACAGACAACTGTCTTTCTTACCCCGGTCTCTTGCCAACTACGGTCTTTCGAACTCTTGTCTCCTGCCAACTACGGTCCTTCCGACCTCCATCACCTACTACATTTCTTCCAACCTACATCGCCAAACAATGGTCTTTCTGACCTCTGTCTCCTGCGAACTACGGTCCTTCTGACCACCATCACCTACAATGGCCCTTCCAACCAAACAAA
>NW_021595807.1:0-278 GCF_001605985.2 Dendrobium catenatum
GATTTAATTTAAAATTGGATTCAACATAAAGAACTTTCCTAATTTGGAAAGAATTTGAAATTTGAAATTTGAATTTCAAAATGATGGCTAGAGGAAAAGAGGGATGGTGGGTGGATGGAAGGGGGGTCGGTGGCAAGGTGGCCGGCCGGTGGTAGGATGGCAGCCAGCAGCTTGGGCTCCAAGGGACGGTGGCAAGGAGGTGGGGGTCAGGTTTTCCAAGCCAATGGTGTGGTTGTCTTCTCTTGAGGTGAAGGAGTGGGAGGGGGGGGGGGGGGGGG
>NW_021595808.1:0-1739 GCF_001605985.2 Dendrobium catenatum
CTCGGGCTTCTCCTCTCATAAACTCACTAAGAGATCAGCATGAACTCACTAAGAGATCACCAAGAACATAAAATTTTCATTATCAATAATTCGTCATCCTTACATGAAGATGAGAAGGCTTTAAATAGCCAACAGAATAAAGAAAATACGAGTAATTTGCAATAGGGGAGACTTGGGGAGGTGGAGCTAGGGGGAGACTTGGGTGGATGAAGATGGGAGAAAGGAGATGAACAAAAATCACGAGTAAGATAGAAGTAATTAACGAACTCAGAAAGAGATCATAAGAACCGCGAACCTTGAACTCTTCCAAAGATTGACGGGTATTGCAAATTACCCTCCTCGGGCTTCTCCTCTCATAAACTCACTAAGAGATCACCAAGAACATAAAATTTTCATTATCAATAATTCGTCATCCTTACATGAAGATGAGAAGGCTTTAAATAGCCAACAGAATAAAGAAAATACAAAGACACAATTGCCCTTAAGGCAAACACATGACGAGGCCCTTAAGCAAGGGCATAAATGGAAAGAAATACAATAGACTCATAAAACATAAAATAAAATATATCAAATACAATAATAATCAAAAGTAGATCGTGGCCGTAGATCATTGATCTTCTGATGTCCTCATTAGTAAAGCCACTCATTCATTTGGGCATCCTCATCTCTGCAACACTTAACTTAATATTATGCTTCTCTTTTAATGACCAACTCCAGGTCTCACCACCATCTTATAGAGTTTTCTCTTTAGTTTGAGGGGACCTTTCTATCACACAACAAGCCTGATGCAATCCTCTACTTCAACCATCCAACTTGAATTATACTAATAATATCTTCATCTATTTCACCATTACTTTGAACAATAGACCCAAAATATCTAAAACGTGTACTCTTATTAATGACTTTATCGCCCATAGTTACAATACCCCTACTAGATCTATTATTACTAAAATTACATGTCATATATTCAATTTTAGATCTACTAAAACAATAGTCTTTAGACTCTAAGGTTGACCTCCATAATTCAAGTTTACCTTCAACTCTCTCTAGTCTTATCAATAAGAAGAATATCATTAGCAAAAATCATACACTAGGGTACAACCTCTTGCAAATGTGTAGTGAGAACATCTATGACTAAAGCAAAAAGATACGAGCTTAACACTAAGCCATGATATAATCCAACTGAAATAGGAAAATACTTGGTCAAACCAACTTGTGTTTGAACATAGGTAATAGCTCCTGCATACATACCCTTAATGATTAGATTATAAGCATTATTGCCCCTTTCTTTTCTAATACTCTCCATAGTACTTCTCTTAAAACTTTATCATATGCTTATTCTAAATCAATAAATACCATACATAGATCCTCCTTATTCTCTCTATACTTCTCCATCAAACCCTCAATAAATATATAGCTTCATAGTAGACCTACCCAGCATGAATCCAAATTGATTCTGAAAAACATTAGTAACACGTCGCAACCTATGTTACATAACTCTCTCCCATATATAGTTTTAAAGTATGACACATCTTAATTCCTTTATAATTCGTACAATCTTGTGCATCATCTTTATTCTTAAAAATAGGAAGCAACAATCTCATTCTCCACTCACCTGACATCTTTTTAGTCTTCAACAACATCAAGCCTCTATCCCACTATGTGGGGTTGGCTACATGAATCCTTTTTCTCCATTGTGTGATATTAAAAGTCAAATTCTCATTTAAATCTAATAAAGA
>NW_021595809.1:0-314 GCF_001605985.2 Dendrobium catenatum
CTTTTATCTTAAAAGGCGATTCTCGCATGTCTAAAATATGTTCAATGATTTTCAAACAGTCAAGTTGATAATATTTTCAAAAAGATTGGATGTGCTTTGAGGATTATCCTTCCTTGTATAAGAGAACGGATTTTCTTCTCTAATACCTGAGATATAATCCCAACATCCAAAATAAAAAAAATAGAGATCAATCAATTTAAGGTATTTGAAGGAAGTAGAGCCTCTTCTCGAATTCAATTGAAATCAAAAGATGCATGAATGCGTTAAAAATCAAAAGACGGGCGAACATGCTAAAAAAAAATGCACGAAGTGTA
>NW_021595810.1:0-250 GCF_001605985.2 Dendrobium catenatum
AATAACCTCAATCCAATTTCATGCATCTATTCCTTTAAAATAAATTATTTAAGTTCATAGGTTATCATATGACTTATGATTAAATAATTTATTATAAAATTTTTCTACAAAAAATTAGGGAACTTTTTATTGCTCATAATTGTTATGCTTTGATGTGTTTATAATTAGTTTTCAAAGGGTTAGTAGAACTTGATTGCTATCCTACAACCTAGTGACACTAAAGACAATAATTAATGATATTTTCTTATCT
>NW_021595811.1:0-369 GCF_001605985.2 Dendrobium catenatum
TCTATAGGGACTTGGTTGTAAGACCCACAACTTGGGGCACTTGACTTAAAGTGCTAGGTCGTAAGACTCATCACCAGGCAACTTTCTAACGGAAGTTATAAGACCTAACCTAAATCTAATCCAAATAATTTAATTCAAATCAATGGCATCTTAATCTAAAGGATTAAGTTGAAAGACCCGCACCTTTTTTTAGGCTATTTCCTAAAAGGGCAACTTCTAAGGAAGCCATAAGTCCCTACCCAAATCAAATCACATAGGTAACTCCTAATTGGAGTCGTAAGCCCAAAACTAAACAAATGAACGGGCAACTCCTAATTGGAGCCGTAAGCCCTAAACTAAACAAATGAACGGGCAGCTCCTAATTAGAGC
>NW_021595812.1:0-524 GCF_001605985.2 Dendrobium catenatum
AATTCAAAATTTTCGGGTCGAATTTAAGTCGGATTTTTGAGTTGGGTCAAATATTGATGCCCCTAAGATTAGTTGCCTATGCAACTCTCTCTTGATGATGAAGAAGAGGAGAGGAAGTTATAGATAGATCTTGCTAGGGAAGGGTCATCGATGATGGTACGGACTTTAGAAACCTAGCAAAGACATTCTTTATCTGCTGCCTCCAATCTTGCTTTACAATAGCAACCTCATTTTTGAGCATCGTCAATCCTCACAGGCCATATTACCTATGGAGGAGTGAAATGCCCTAATGACCATCTTTACTCTTTTGGCTACTTTGCATTATTGCATATTGATTCAATTTTATTCAAAATAAACCTCAAAATTATAAAATTAATTTTTTTAATTGATGCAATGAAAAATTTATTTGATTATTTATGTATTATAATTATCCGAAAATTAAGTTAATATTTTAAAATTCATCATAATTTACATTTATTAATATTTAATATCTACAAATAATTTATGTTTTGAATCTCAATTTT
>NW_021595813.1:0-285 GCF_001605985.2 Dendrobium catenatum
GCAACTTATAATTAATGAGCTCCTTTGAAGCTCTTCTTTTTAAGAGCTCTTGTTTAATGTTTTGAAAAAAAATTTGGCTGCTGCCCTGACCTGAGAAGGCCTTGAGGAGAGAAAGAGAGAGAGGGGGAGAGAGAAGATCTTGTGAGGGGGAGCTTGTGAGGGGATTCACAAGGGTTGCTTCAAGGATCGCACTTCTTATTCTTCATCTAGAGTTTCTCGTCTGTGGAAGGGTCAGTAGAAGTAAGGAATTAGCTTTTAGTTGTGGTTCTCTGCCAGCTTCAGGAG
>NW_021595814.1:0-208 GCF_001605985.2 Dendrobium catenatum
GTCTTCGACTAAGGTAATATAGAGCATTCTCTTTCCCCTCGTCATTGACTTGAGCCAAAAGGGCGCCTAAAGACTCATCTAAGGCTGCGGTGTAGAGAATTAACGGCTTTCCCGGAATTGGAGCTGCCAAAACTGGCGAATTAGAAAGATATTGTTTAATGTCATCGAAAGAATTTTGGCACTTCTCGTCCCATACGAACTTAGCGTC
>NW_021595815.1:0-1298 GCF_001605985.2 Dendrobium catenatum
CACCAAAACATATTTACACAAAAAAATGAACGATCACATCTTTCTCGCCTAGTGCCCTGCGGGCTCCTTTCCCTTACCTGCAGTATAGCAACTGCTAATGAGCTAGGGCTCAATGAAATACACCAATAATGTAAAGGAAATAAGAATAACATTTTAACCATTAAGAAATGTATAACATTAGTGACTAATAACATTTTAACCATTAAGAAAGGTTAGAGCATCTTCTATATGGGTCACAAGAAAACATTGCATTACTTTCCATCTTACTAATTGTTCAACAAAATTTTTAACAAGTCATATGATTGCTATAAGCTTTTGCACCCTTTCAGCTCTTCAATTCAAGGTTGGGACTAGTTTCCCAACTTTTAGAATTGACGTTGTTCTCTCAATTTAGGGTTGGGTCTAAATTCCCAACTTCAAGAATTTAGAGTAAAGGCTTACCTCTTCAGGTCTTTCGCCTTTACTGGTGCAGGCTTATCCCCCAAAATATGACTTAAAAGCACTTATACTCTCCTTTATTTCAGGAACATTTTCATAATCATTTCCAACGATTAAATAAATTGGAACCAACTACATGTGTAATTCACATATGAAGCACTTGAACAATTTGAAAAAAACATGCTATCATGGGAAAAGGAAATGCTAAACATGATAAAAAATCAAATTGCAATTTTATAAAATTGTTACTATTTCTTATGCATCATTGGGTATCTCACCTCGTCGTCAATTAGTTCTCCTATAATATTCTGCCTTTCTCTCCTTTTGTAAACAACCTCAAATGTCTGTTTCTTCATTCACCAAAATCATTCCCTAACATTTATCAGCAAATATTTAGGCGACAGTATAACAGCCATATAATAACAACAATCATCACTAAATTTCAGGTTTTCTTTTATTTTTCCTTCTTGATTTTCACACACTATTTCACAAAATACCATATAAGAAACATAAAAATATGGAAATACAACTAATGTTTCTTTCATATTTATTACATGTGCAAATCAGCACTTAAACTACAGTTTACCCCCACACTACAGTCTGCGACCTTCAGTTCCCTGCTCTCTCACCGCCAACAAGTCCTAGCTTCTCCTCACATCTCTGTTTTTCCTATTGAATTTACATTCCGTATTCAGCATTCAATTACAGAAATCCCTATTGTAGTATTCTTGCATTTAAAAAAAAATAGTGTATGCAAAATTCCAATTCAAAAATTCAACATTCACTATTCTCTTTACTCATTTCTTTTGCATACACACACTTGCAGGAAAAATATCACAACACTGATTCAGCACATGGTT
>NW_021595816.1:0-267 GCF_001605985.2 Dendrobium catenatum
AAGTCTTATATGTCAAAGCCATGATTCATCAGAACTAGTTTTAAATAAAAAGTAGTAAGAGTTTGAATGTAATTCAAATCTAGCATATACACATTGTTTACCCTTATACCATTCAAAACATTATTTTCATCTAGGCTTAATATGCAGCTAGTAGGAAAAAATTTTACACAATACCCTTTATCACATAACTGGCTTATACTTAACAAATTTTCTTTAAGCCTTCTACTAATAATACATTTTCAATGTAAAAATTCTTAAGATTTTCAA
>NW_021595817.1:0-397 GCF_001605985.2 Dendrobium catenatum
CGACAAGGAGAAAGAGCATAGACAGGCCAAAGAGAAGAGAAATTATTAAAAAAAAAACAATGGAAGTGCATAGTACGTTACACTTGAGCAATTTAGTTTTTCCTCCTATAAATATATTTATTTTACTTTATTTTTTTTACAGACTACAATATTATATACAAAAAAACCAGCCAATCAGATAATAAGAAAATTAAATTTCTCATGTAATGAGAAGTTAAATAATTTTTTTATTATATTTTATTAGTGTAATTCCATTTCATAAAAGTAAAAAAGATATCTTTTATTTATTTATTTTAGCAACAACGGTAAAGATGAGCCCTTTCAGCTGTAAAATTTTGCTTAGAATTATGCATTTTTTTTTAAATTAATCGATTTATAAATAAAATCTTCCAGCCTT
>NW_021595818.1:0-300 GCF_001605985.2 Dendrobium catenatum
TTTTTGCAAAGTATGGGTTGAGTTTAACACAATTACGCGGACAAGGCTACGATGGAGCGAGCAACATGCGAGGTGAGTTTAATGGATTAAAAACATTGATTATGAAAGAAAACCCTTCAGCTTATTATGTACATTGTTTTGCACACCAACTTCAGCTAGCATTGATTGCAGTAGCAAAAAATCATGTCCAAGTTGCTTCATTCTTTAATTGTGTGACATGTTTGTTAAATGTTATTGGCACTTCATGCAAAAGAAGAGATATATTAAGAGGAAAACATTATGAAAAAATTGTTGAGCAAT
>NW_021595819.1:0-322 GCF_001605985.2 Dendrobium catenatum
TGGCAAATACTACAATGATACATGTCAATATTCACAAAAAAAAATGTTATGATTTTCATAGGTAGTTATGATTTTTTTTGCCTTCGCCGTCATGGTTTGCATATGATTTACGCAAATATCTTATTTTGATGTGAAGCAGTTTATTAAGGAATGGTTATGTAGTCATTTCCTTTGATTGAAAATAAGATATTTCCCATTAAATTACTGAAAAGCGTCCTTGCTGTTTGCTTTTTGATGATCTTGAAAGTTGGATATGGTTGTAGGGATCCTTCAACAGCACAGGGTTGATTGTGTCCTCAAAGCTTCCCAGGTTTTCAGACAT
>NW_021595820.1:0-391 GCF_001605985.2 Dendrobium catenatum
TGCAGGTGAGAAGAAGAAGGAGAAAACAGTGGCACTGAAGTAGCATAAATTGGATTCTGACTCTTCTGAGTCTGAAAGTGATGAATTTTTCTTAATCACAAGACAATTCAAAAGCTTTCTAAGGAACAAACAAAAGCATAATTGGAGAAAGGGTAAGGATAATAAATATTCAAAGGGATCTTCTGATGTTGTCTATTATGAATGTAGGAAGTCTGGACATGTGAGAGCTGATTCTCCTACACTTGAAGATCACTCAAGCAAAGAAAAGGGTGAAGAGAAACCTAAGATAAGGAAGAACAAGAAGAGAGTCCAAAAGGCATTTTGGACGGATTCTGCATCGGATTCATCGGAGATGGAACTAGAAGAAGAAACAACAAACTTGTGCTTAATG
>NW_021595821.1:0-263 GCF_001605985.2 Dendrobium catenatum
TATCCAATATTTTCTAAAATTTTCTAAGGTTACTCTTCTAACCTCTAATTGGACAAGCCAACTATTTTCTCCAGATCCAAATCCACGGTGAAGGTGGTAACCAGGTAAGCTTCCATCCAAGCAAACTGCATCAATCAAATGAAGTAATTAACCAGCTGATGATAATCGCCCAGACTATGTGTTGGAGACCTCAGAGCATCCATCAAAATCTAACCATCATACGAGTCTGAAGGTTAGATGGCATAAATGTTTATTGGGTATCT
>NW_021595822.1:0-249 GCF_001605985.2 Dendrobium catenatum
GGTTTTGGCAAATTAATTATCGTCTTGTATCGTCCTGGAAAATCGTCCTGTACGATTGGAAATTGGTCACATCGTCCAGGATGATGTGACGATCGTCCAGGATGATCAGACTGATTTTATAAGCAAATCAGCTCGTTTTGAGGAGAGAGAAAATCATTTTATCAAAATATCTAATTTTGAAGAGAGAGAAAGAGAAACGAAAAGAGAAGGGAAGCTGGTTTTTGGAGGCTGCGGAGCGCTTTTCGTCCG
>NW_021595823.1:0-1125 GCF_001605985.2 Dendrobium catenatum
CACATGGAATACTACATCATCATCATGTCTTGATAAAAAAAAAAGGATCTTGTGGTTTGCTTTTTGTTCATGGTTCCCTCCTTTTTGAGATGTCAAAAGGGGGAGTAGTTTTAGGATATTTTTTTTGCACTTTCAATTCCGTATGTTACACTACTGTTTTTTAAATTCTTGTCGTAGTGTTTTGCCATCATCAAAAAGGGGGAGATTGTTGCAAATTCAGATCTACAAATTATGTTTTGATGATTGGCAAACACTCTTACTTAACTTGGACTGTCTTTTACTACTGACCTTTCAGGAATCAAAGATCAAACGGAAAAATGGAGCCAGCTCAAGATGGGGTAGATTAGGTTTGAGTCAGTCTGTAATATTATTTTTTCCCTCTTGAGTCAATTATAATCTTTGGTGTGACTAATGCAAAGTAACCCTACACACACAAACTTGAGAGACTTAGAATTTTTGTTTTTACTCAAATTGGTCATAACGATATTTACATCGTCCTGGACGATCAGACTCAAAATAAAAGTTCTAATAAGGGGTTCTTAATTAAGGCAACCATCATTAGCCAATCATCCTGGACGATACTTATATCGGCCTGGACGATATACTCAAAATAGAAAGATATTGCAGCCATAAATAATTAAGGTATTCTGTATTTTTGGCAATCGGTCAGAAAGATCATGGATCGGCCTGGACGATATTCACAATTATACCTTAATTAATCAGACAAATCAAGGAAGTAATTAAGGATGATTGATACGATCACATCGTGCTGGACGATCGTAGGATCGGCCAGGATGATCAATTCAAAAACCTTAGTTACTTCTGGACGATAAATATCGGCCAGCACCAATTCAAGGCGATGTGTTGGACGATTGGGATCGGACAGCTTGAATTCAGGGCGATGCTCTGGACAGTTTTCCTCTGATTTGAACTGATCGGCCGGGACGATCGTGATATCATCCTGGACGATCAAGCCAATTTTCAATCATCCAGTTTTATTCAGGGCGATGCTCTGGCCGATCTCATGGGATTTGTACTGATCGGCCGGGATGATTTTTATATCGTCTTGGACTATATAGTTGGCAACTTACAATTAATGAGCTCCTTTGAAGTTTTTCTATTTAA
>NW_021595824.1:0-248 GCF_001605985.2 Dendrobium catenatum
TTTTGAAAGTGGGATATTACATCCAATTTGGAAACCAAAGAAAGGAGAATATACCTTAAAGGATTATTCTCTTTTATTTGGAAAGCCAAATTAGGATAATTCAATATCCAAATAGAAAAGAAAAAACCCCTCTTAGGGTTTAGTTTCTTTTCATTTGGATATCCAGAATTCGACGGACCCGAGAAGTTCGTAGAAGAAGAAAAGACAGAACTAGAAGATTGAAGAAAGAAGATGAAGAAATGAAGATT
>NW_021595825.1:0-310 GCF_001605985.2 Dendrobium catenatum
TTTTATATTAATAGCTTAATTTTTGGATTAAAAAAAATTAGCTTGGGTGAACAATGACACTGATCACCAACCAATGTTTGTCATACGATACCATAGTGTGGAATCTGAGAAATTATTAGGTGCGGAGTGCGGACGGGAGAACCGTCCGCACACTAGTATAAAATCGCGGTCGGTACCGTTCGGTACCACTCGGTACCACTGGGTACCGCTCGGTACCCTGTGTCTGTGCAGACGGTTCTCACCCGTCTGCATTCCGCACCTAATAATTTTATTTGGAATCGAGCGCTTAGCGGAGGCATACGATGATATG
>NW_021595826.1:0-751 GCF_001605985.2 Dendrobium catenatum
AGTAGTGGGGATATGGAAGTGTTTGCTGTAGAGGAGGGATGTTGAGGTGGATGTTCGGAATAGGGAAATTGATCTTCATAGAAGATCACATGGCGGGAGGTTATGGATTTCTTTGTGGACAGGTCATAACATCTGTAGCCGTGGGAGTTGTTGGAATATCCAATGAATACGCACGGCTTCGATCTGGGCTGGAATTTATTAACCGTTAGAGGTTTGAGCCATGGAAAACAGAGGCAGCCAAATACTCTGAGGTGAGTGTAAGAAGGTTGCTTGTTGGTTAGGAGTTGATATGGTGAGGTTAGATATGTGTTTTTGGAAGGTAGGCGATTTATTAAGTAGATAGAGGTGAGGAGTGCGTCTGTCCAGAAGGTTAGAGGAAGATTGGCGGCATGTAGGAGGGCTCGTGTCGTCTCTAAAATGTGACGATGCTTACGTTCCGAAACACCATTTTGCTCCGGAGTGTAAGGGCAAGTAAGTTGATGATTGATTCCCTTAGATGCTAGGAAATTTGTGAATTGTGTAGATATGTATTCGCCTCCATTGTCAGATCTTAAAGTTTGGATGGAAGTATTAAACTGAGTTTGAATCATAGCAAGGAAGTGAATTAGTTTTTGATAGATTTCAGATTTTGTATTCATGAGATAAAGCCAAGTAAATTTGGAATAGTCATCCACAAAAATAACATAATACTTGAAACCATTTTGAGAAACAATGGGTGAAGGCCCCCATACATCACTGTGTATTAATGAAA
>NW_021595827.1:0-322 GCF_001605985.2 Dendrobium catenatum
AATTGTTCAGGTTGCAATTTTCCTTCAAAATTATGAATGTCGATATTAATTCCGTGATCCCAATGTCTTTGTCGTCTATTTTAATTTCTAGGTTCTTCCTCTTCACTCCCAAAAGATATTATACTAGAATTAACGTTAGCTTGATTGACATTTAGATTAGCAATGGCCTCAGCTACCGTATTAATTTGATGTTGCAAATCATTTAATTGTTGCATCATTTGTTGTCAACCCCTTTGTTCATTAGCCATTTTTTTTAACACGAAAGAGAAAGACTCCTATAAAACCAAAAAAAGACGAACTTGCTCTGATACCAAATTGATGT
>NW_021595828.1:0-215 GCF_001605985.2 Dendrobium catenatum
TAGATATGATTATTGTACACGATTTGAGTGTTTTCTGAGACGATTTTACCAGTCAGAATTGATTCTACGCGGTTTTAATCGAATAGAAAGATATCAGGACTTTATTTGATCTGATTTCTATATGATAATAGTCTTGTATTGATGTCGTGAATCTTCTTCTGTAATTTGGAGAAATTTAGAATTTGTGCCTTTTTGTAGGATTTTTGTGTAAATTT
>NW_021595829.1:0-340 GCF_001605985.2 Dendrobium catenatum
ATGGTCTGTAGTTGTAAATGATTGTTTTGAGGAAAAAAGAAAAAAAAAATATAGATGTTTTGTTCCGCTGCATTTGATGTTTCATAGTAGCTCTGTGTGTCTGTGTTTGAGTTGAAATATTTGGACGATTCAGTTCCGAAGTAAATTCCAAAGCCAGATCCTGGTCAGTCAGTTTGTTCGTTCCAGTCGCGACCCGGTGCGAGCGGGATCCGTCCTGTTTCGGGTCGGGTCGTGACAATTTGAGTGGTATCAGGGCCTTCGTTTTGGAATTTGGTTGGATTGTACAACAGAGCTATAGGAAGTAATCTGTAGTGAGTCGGTCTGGGGTAGTTTTGGTTTA
>NW_021595830.1:0-357 GCF_001605985.2 Dendrobium catenatum
GTACGATAGTAATCGTACCATACGATGAACAGAGACAACATCTAATCGTCCAGACCATCGTCCTGTACGAATAGTATCTTGTTGAATCGCACCGTACGATATTATATCGTACAACACGAATTATTTTTGAGTTGTTCGTACATCTTCGTACCAGGACGATGGCTGTTTATGAAAATCGTACTGTACGATGTTGAATCGTACTGTACGAACAGTAACGGCTACTTTTGAATTCAGAGATTTTTGGAGCCTTTTTTAGATATCAATCAAGTTCTTTTTGAGCAAGATTTACAGAGGGGGTGAACGTGGTTAGAGAGGTTTTCCAGGGAGAAAACTCTAGAGAAATTCTTGAGGGTTGAG
>NW_021595831.1:0-302 GCF_001605985.2 Dendrobium catenatum
AACTTCCTTGACATAGACATCACAAAATAACAATAATAGTAAAATAGGGACGACAAATACAACTTTTAAAACATAAAAACTCGTAAAATTGCTTCCATTCCTTGATTGAGAAGAAAGATACAAATGGGGGTGTAAACATGCGGAGAGAAGAAAGAGATAAGAAGCCCGAGATGAAATCGAAGAGAGGACAAGCTCGCAAGCTTTTCCACGAAGAAATCCACAGGTTTTGCTGTCCAAAAACTAACACATAATCTCCCCATTTTTATTCTTCAAAACATCATATATATATATATATATATATA
>NW_021595832.1:0-260 GCF_001605985.2 Dendrobium catenatum
TTTTATTTTTTAGATTTTTTTTAAATTATAATATTAAATGATTAAGTAAATATCAAATATTGGATCCTAATATATGAGAAAGAATATTAGAATTGTGATGAAATTAATAAATAGAATTTATTAAAATATATGAATCATTGGATAAAAGGAAAATGAAAATATTACGTTTGCACTTTGTGATGCTCAATTAAATACACGAAGATCTTATACATAAGTTTGAGAAAAATTTACTATGTTAATCTCTATTGCCTATTGGATTA
>NW_021595833.1:0-203 GCF_001605985.2 Dendrobium catenatum
TCGATCTTCATCCATAGTTTCTTGAAGGTTTGAAAGAGGTCTACTTCAGTAACTAATAGAGGTTCTCTGCCTGCTTGAGGAGGAAGCAAAAGAAGTTAAGTTCTCTGCCTCACCGGGGTCGACAGAAAGTAATTTTTGTATGGGTTTCTCTGCTTTGCTATGCGGGCAAAAGGAGAGACACTGAGTTTAGTGAAATACTAGGA
>NW_021595834.1:0-234 GCF_001605985.2 Dendrobium catenatum
AGAATCAATTCTTTGTGTACAGTATTTGAGACCACGTCCACCCAAATTCACTGGTTTGCACAGATTTTCCCAGCTGACATAATGTAATCCGACTTCATTATCCTGTTTGTGCTAAATAAAATTTCTGCAATATTTGTTAATCTCTTCCAGTATACCATTCAGAATCAGGGAATGAGTACAATAAAAAACTAGTATATAGAGGATTGTCATTCTAGCAAGAATCAATCTTCCAGT
>NW_021595835.1:0-711 GCF_001605985.2 Dendrobium catenatum
CAGATGATGAGTCCGAGGACCCACTCCCAGTACTTGTCTTAGAACCAACACCTGCCACCACCCCTGAACCAGAGGAATCTCCTGTTGATGATGACTCAATACAGGAAGTTCATTTGCATTCAGGGAAGGTTCTTCCACCCAGGTTGGCTAAAAATACAAAAGATAAGAATATCATTACCCAGCAGGATGATCCTATCCCTTCCTCCCAGGAGCAGCCTAAGGAGAAAGGGAAAGGCCCTCAGCTGGAAGTTGATTACAATGTGTTGGCACATCTAAGGAAGATTCCTGCACTTCTTAGCGTCTATGATGCTTTGATGTTGTCCCCTGACTTGAGAGACACTGGTCAAGGCACTACTTGAACCAGAGTCCTACCAAGCTTTCTTTGCTTCCGACTCCACTGAGAGTGCATGGCATCTTTATGATACACCATGCATTACCTTTTCTAGTCGGGATCTTCTCTTAGGGACTACTGAGCACAATCGTCCCTTGTACGTTACAGCTGAAGTCAATGATTTTGAGGTGAACAGGGTTCTCATTGACCAAGGGGCTTCAGTGAATATTTTGACATATGAAACTTTGAAGAACCTCTCCCTGGGTCATTTGAAGCTTACTTCTGATAAGATTATGCTGAAAGGCTTCAATGACCAAGGCCAGCGAGCTTTAGGGTTTATCATCCTGCTGCTGAAGTTTGGAAGTTTTCTAACAGAGGCA
>NW_021595836.1:0-917 GCF_001605985.2 Dendrobium catenatum
AAGAAATTTATTGGAGAGGAGCAATACTCGTCTTGGGCAGCTAGATCCATAATAGTTTGAAATTTAAATGGCCAAATCCAAATTTGTGTCAACTATAAGGATCTGAATAAGGCATGCCCCAAGGATGAATTTCAATTTCCCATACCTGAACTTATGGTGGGAATTACTTCTTTGCATGTTGTTTTCTCCTTTATGGATGTCTTGTTTGGTTATAATGAAATCATGACGGCCCCTAGAATATGAGATAAACATTGTATTTAGAACTCTTATAGGAATCTTCTATTATAAGAACAAGCCATTCAACTTTAAGAATCCTAGTGCAACCTACTAACAAGCCAAGACTCATATCTTTGATGACTAAATTCATAATCAACTAAAGTGTTATATTGATGATTTGGTTATCAAGAGCAAAGTTTTTTTAATAGAATCCCACGATGAGGCCTACGTGTTTATATAAAAAATAAGTACACAGTCTTTAAAGGGATCTCAAGCTCAATATTGATTAGATGAGCTACAAAATTAAAAGCAAAAAAACTTATGAGCTTAAGTTCTCTACTATGAAAAAGTACAAAAAATCCAAGGTACAATCTATGGTGCAGAAGAGCCAAAACCCAAAAAAATATAGAGATACCAAAAATAGCATTCAGGTCCACCATCCTCATCAACAGTTCAACACCGCTATCACTTTTACTAAGAACAATTTGCAAAAAGGGGTAATAGTAGAGATTAGGGTTAGAACACCAATAAAAATATAAATTATCACCAACACGTAAGCAACCCGCACCAAGGAGGAACCACCTCATAAGCAACTAACTTAGAAACATGTAATAAAATATAAGATTCATATCAGCAATCCCATGCCAAGTAGATAAAAGAAAAACATTCAAATAGAACACTCCCAATAAATTAGCCAATAC
>NW_021595837.1:0-237 GCF_001605985.2 Dendrobium catenatum
ATTTGATATAGGATGCATATTGTAAGGAGGATCTACATATAAGTTTTTTTTTTTTGTTCATGTAAGGTATATGCATGAGCTATTACTTGTGTTCAAACACAAGGTGGTTTGACCAAGTATTTTCCTATTTTGTGTGGATTACATCAAGGATCTGCCTCAAGTCCATATCTTTTTGCTTTAGTCATGGACATTCTCAATAGGCATTCGCAAGAGGATGTACCTTTATGTATTCTTTTT
>NW_021595838.1:0-721 GCF_001605985.2 Dendrobium catenatum
TTAACTCACAAGTTTTTAAAATCAATCAAATGGAATACTACATCATCTTCATGCCTTGAAAAAAAAAAAAGAGTGTTGTGGTTTACTTCTATTCTTGGTTCCCTCCTTTTTGAGATGTCAAAAGGGGGAGTAGTTTTAGGATGTGTCTTGCACCACCACACTACTGTTTTTTAAATTTTTTATCATAGTGTTTTGCCATCATCAAAAAAGAGGAGATTGTTGCAAACTCAGGTCTATGAACTATGTTTTGATGATTGGCAAAGACTCTTACTTGACTTGGACTGTCTTTTACTACTGACTTTTCAGGAATCAAAGATCGGACGGAAAAAATGGAGCTAGCTCAAGATGGGGTAGATTAGGGTTGAGTCAGCCTGTAATTTTATTTTTCCCCTCTTGAGTCAATTGTAATCTTTGGTGTGACTAATGCTAAGTAACCCTACACACACACACTTGAGATACTTAAAATTTTTATTTTTACTCGAATCGGCCAAGACGATATTTTACAT
Source organism: Dendrobium catenatum (assembly GCF_001605985.2). Taxonomy (NCBI): domain Eukaryota; kingdom Viridiplantae; phylum Streptophyta; class Magnoliopsida; order Asparagales; family Orchidaceae; genus Dendrobium; species Dendrobium catenatum. Next base: position 507 of record NW_021595838.1, read on the forward strand.
CGTCCTGGACGATCGGGCTTAAAACATAAAATCTAATCAGGGGTTCTTATTTAAGACAGCCGTCATTAGCCAATCAGCCTAGACGATACGTGTATCGGCCAGGACGACAAGCTCAACACAGAAAGAAATTTCCACCATAAACAATTAAGGTATTCTATAATTTTTGGTAATCGGCTAGGACGATCTTGGATCGGCCTGGATGATATTCACAATTA
>NW_021595839.1:0-328 GCF_001605985.2 Dendrobium catenatum
TATTGCTGGATGGCCATATTGTCAGCCTACTCTTAGCTTGGATGGTACTTTCTTGTTGGGGAAGTATCGCGGTACTCTTCTAATTGCTATTAGGTTGGATGGGAATGGTGGCCTATGCCCACTTGCATTTGCAATTGTTGAAGCAGAGATTAATGAATCGTAGACTTGTTTCTAACGAATTCTTCACGATCTTCTCCCAATTATTAGAGAACGCCACAACCAATGCATTATATCGGATAAGCACCACAAGTTTGTGAGGGGATGTTAAGAAGCGTCTCATTTTTCCCGACCTTTTTTTTTTCTTAGAACTTTCTTAATTGTGCTAGTT
>NW_021595840.1:0-284 GCF_001605985.2 Dendrobium catenatum
TTGGTGGAGCTGTAGGGCCTGGAGGAGGTTCGAGATTTAGAACTTGCTTGGTGGCTCCCCCTTAGAGGTAAGGTTTTCCTTAGTCATTTTCTATCATTCCACCTTGAGAACAATTTGCGCTTTTTTTTTTTTTTGGAGTGCTTATATGGCGAGAGCGGGGGCCGTGGGAGATGGAGGGAGAGGGTGGGGAGCTGATTTGAAGTTGATTAATTATGAATTATTTTTTAACTGAAGAGGGCGGATTTGGGGTCTGATTTGGGGGTTGATTAAGTAGGAAATGTTTC
>NW_021595841.1:0-277 GCF_001605985.2 Dendrobium catenatum
GCCACTGGCCAAGCGATGACACGAAGGCCAGCACGGGCTCTGACAGCTCAAGCAGTACCGGTGAGGTCCTCGCTTGCGGGATTGACGTTGAGTGACTCAACTTGTCAACCAATTAAACCAGTCGTGCCTCGTGCGGGCTTGCGGCCAAAGGCGGATGCGCACCGGCGCTAAGCAGGGGTGCGAAGATGGCTGGCCTGACGCGATCCAATCCCTCGATTACACTGATGGCTTGTCTGGCAAAGCGAACGGTTGGCCAAGCAACGAAGTGACTTCCGGT
>NW_021595842.1:0-5617 GCF_001605985.2 Dendrobium catenatum
TAGATAAGCTTAGGCTCTTGATACACTAAGAATACCCTCTTAGAGGACAATTAAAGGTCATGTGTACAAACCCTTTACGTTTACAGTATGGATGAAAATTCACCAAAATTGCACTTTCTACCTTTCCCCATACTCTGGGCAAGTGGTTTTCATTTCATAACTCTTCTTGGACAATTGATTGTCCTATCTAATCATCCTTTTCTCCCTCTATAATCCTTGTCTCTCCTATTGCTTGATTCGCGCCATCCTAGGATCATCTACTACTTGTTCCATCTCACGAAGGCTTAATCTACCATAATCCATAGCTTTTCGGGTGTAATGGCACCAACAATTGTCAAATGAAGCACCTCGAACTCTTAAGAAATAGGAAACACCTTTCATTCCTCGTCCAAAACCATAGTTGACACTTAGTGAGCTAATGCCATGCACTTCACTTCGTATTCAGCCACGGTCATGTCCCTTTGCTTTAGTTAGCCTAGGTCATCGTGCATGTGGTAATGTGTCACCAGTGGCTTGTAGTTAGATTGGAAGGCCTCCTTGAATACTTCTTAATGAAATCCACCAATGTATTGCACCCTTGTTCAATTACTAAGGCAATCTTCTGTTCGATAGGAAAATCTATTGTGTCCCAAATGTCTTGTTTATCTATGTAAGCCAACTCTGTATTAGATGGGTTTCTTTATCTTTAAGAAGTGACTTGGCTTTGGTTGCTCTGAGATTTATGTTCTTCCCATGACCCACATAAATGTGGTGAACGTTCGAGCTAAGAAATTTGGTGTCCTCCCTGCAGGTTGTGCATAGTGATGACTAAAATGTTGTCATTCCTGATGTAAATTCCTTGCAGTATCCTTTAATTGTTCATAGAATTTTCACTATTGGGGTTTTAATTGCGACAAAATATTTGTTTACTTGTTGGTTCTTTATTGTTCAAATTTAATCTATTATTGCATTATCATTTTGATCCAACTTCTCGTATTTTTGGGTTTACATCTAATGAAGAAAATTATGTTTTTAGTGGCCTTTGCTCAACAAAACTTTATTTCATTTATATGGTCTACATCCACTTCACTATTTCGTCTCATTGGAAACCCATGACCGTTAAGCATTTTGTATCAGAGTAATACAAAATATTTGTGACTTTTTATAATTTTATACTTCAAATGTCAATATCAAATTTTAGTAATTGAGTAATCATGGTGTATCATGAGGATAATTGACAACACTTTAAAATGATGTTGAGTTGGATTTTGTAGTGCTTGAACAACGGTTAAGTTCAAGTGTAATCTGGGATTTAAGGTTTTAGGGAAACCTCTTTGCTAATGCAGAGGTAGTATTATCTACATTATACCCTCTATTGGTAGGAGCTCCTAATCATTTTCTTGGTAAGGTTCCATCAGCACTAGTATCAATAGCACCAATGCAGTATTGTCAAAAGTAATCATCTAATCGACAATTATAAAATATATGCATGTACGATAACAATAATGAAGTATAGTAATCATCAAAATTGCATTGAAAGAGTACCCACTGATATAAGGCTTGGAGAGGGATTGATGTACATGGGCTCACCTTTACATTTATAAAGATAATGTTTCATATTATATTCAACATGAGAGCTAGAACCAGAAAATAAAAAGAAAAAATATTGCCGCTCTCTTGTCTTCACAAGACTAGAAGCAAGACAATCCAAGTGAGTTTTTTTATTATCTCCGTGATCCTTTGGGTGCTTCCCCCTTGGCCTTCATGATTTAACATTTTAGGGGTTATTGTAATTTTCTTTTATTTCTTACAATTCTTGTTAATTACACTTGGTGTACTCATATCATTATTTAGTTATAATATCCAACTTAAAAAAAAAAAAAAAGACAAATCCTAGTAAAGAAATTATTAATCATCAATATACTTTTTAGGATATAGTAGATGTATAAGTTGATTTGTTGTTATAATATGGATCTACATATGAATTTAATGATTTCAAATCTGTACATATATTATAATATATTCATGAATCTAAACCTATACTTGAATGAGAGTCGAAGTTTGGATTTGAAACTCAAAATTGAGTATGAATCATATCAAAATTTGAACCTCTAAAACCTCTAATAGAAGCTTAATCTATTCCTGGATGTGAAATTGAATAAAACATGCTTGCTCTAGTTGATAATACAACTTTCTGATGAACTATCTAGTAATTTTTTCACTAAATCTATGAATTAAATTGATATTGGCTTTTAATTAATTTCCTAATTTAATTGAATCAAACCTCTAAAACCTTATAAACTGTTTTGGACATGTCTCTATTTATAGTTTGAATTGGTATTATTGCTGTTTTCTCTTAACGGGCCTTGTTGTAGCTCGTTGTACAGTTCGAGTTGGGCCGTAACTTGAGCTGGTAATGTTACATTGGTAATATTGGTTCACTGTCAGTTTTACTATTGGTTGTTTGGTTTACCCTTGATTGTAGAGATATTTATTGATTTCAAATCTATACATCTATTATAATATATTCATGAATCTAAACCTCTACTTGAATGAGAGTTGAAGTTTGGATTTGAAACTGAAATTGAGTATGAATCACATCAAAATTTGAACCTCTAAAACCTCTAATAGAACCTTAATCTATTCCTGGATGTGAAATTGAATAAAACATGCTTGCTCTAGTTGATAATACAATTTTCTGATGAAGTATCTAGTAAATTTATCACTAAATCTGTGAATTAAATTGATATTGTTTTTTTTTTTGTTCTTAATTTCGTGATATACAAATTCATAAAAAGAGCATTATGGAGAGTTAAGATAAATCAAAATTTGAAAGATTGTTCGTTTGTATAAACTATAAAGCCTATTATGATGTGAAACAACATGCGATGATGGGGCAAAAACGGAAAAAACATAAAATAAAATAAACTACTACATAAAATAATGAAAATACAACTCATGCTCGTAACCATCGATCTCCGGCGTCGAAAATGCTGACGATGTCCTCATCATATTATCTGTCTCATCATATTGGTCATTTGCTTGATTTTCGTGAAAATATTCATAGGAAATTAACTATTAGTTATAACAAATGCGAGTCTATCACATATTTGAACATTAGATATGTGAAACTCGATGCATATAATAAAATAATGTGATAGAGAGGCAAGACCATAAAACTGGGATTCTTCCTATCGTGATAAGTGGCTTGTTTGGGGTTGGGTTGTTTGGGACTGATTCCTTGGCTAGCGTGCTTGGCTGCTTAGATCCTGTAGCCAACAGTTTTGGATCTGTAGCTGGAAATAATTAATCGCTGTTCTAATCTTTTTCCTGATTCCGGGATTTGCTGGAAGCCATACATTGAGATTTTTTATTCTGTAGCTAATATCTGGGTATCAATAATTTTGTGAAATTTGTGACTGTATGGGTAAGATCTGAGGTTTATTAAAAAAAACTGGCGCTTAATAAAATTTTTACCTTTCTGGAACTTTATATGTTGGTTCGTTATAATTTTTATTTTTTTTTGGAATGGGGTATCTACCCTCTATTACTTCAAAGGGAGCGCTTGATGTTGTAACTAATCCCTTGGCGGAACCTAGCAAGGCCACCCATTGGCATTGGGCCCAGACTTGCTTTGCCCCACTGAAGAGTTGAAGGGTAACTTGTGGCTTTTGGCCACATTACAAGACTGACAAACATAAGACGAGTAGGGAGTACATATAGAAGAGATTACTTTGGATAGTTGCTGATGTGTCCGAGCTTTGGGATGACCAAGCCGGACATGCCAGGTTGCTGAATTTGATGTGGAGTGAAAGCAGCGTGAGATGTTGTTGTTGGGTGAAGGACAGCGTACAGACCATTATGGCATTGTCCACGGATGAGAGTTCGATTGTCCAGTAGGTCCTTGATTAGGGAGCCGTTCGAATCAAAATATATAGAGCAGTTATTATCAGTTGTTAGTTTATGTATTGAAAGGAGATTGTGAGACAGTGATGGAATGTGGAGGAGATTGCGTAGATAGAGCTTACGGTGGGATTCAGTGAGGGGAAGAATTTCTTGTTCGGTGTGATGGATAGGAAGGGAGTTGCCATTCGCCGTGGAGATAGTCTCTGATCCGATGTAAGGAGCTGAATACTGCAGGTTGCCCGCATTTGGAGTGAGATGAGCAGATGCTCCAGAGTCCTGGACCCACTCGTTGAGGGAGGTGGGTTGCGAGCTGGTCAGAAGAGCCTTCGATGAGGGATTTGATGAAGCATTGTAGTTGTGGAGTTGTATATGTGGCAGCATGAAGAGGCGCCGCCCTGTTTCCCATAGATTTGGCAAACCGGCTTGGTGGTTTCATTGTGGTTAGTGGATGTATTTGGTCTGAAGAGAGCTCCACGGCCTCGGGACCCTCTATAACTGGAGCGACCGCGGGTTGAGTTGTTGTGATTGGCATACAAGGCCGCATTGTCAGGTAGCACACTGGAGTCTCGCTGGAGTTCAGTTTGAAGGTGGATTTCCTCACTGCAGAGGAGGTTATACAGCACGTTAAGGCTCATGGGAAGCTGGCTTGTGCGTAGGGGTGTCAATTTGGGTCAACGGGTCGGGTTCGGGTCGAACCCGGAACTGACCCGGCACTATTCGGGTCAACCCAAACCCGACCTGTTTTTAAAAACAGGTTAGGTTTCGGGACCCGAACCTAACCCGATTCGAGTCCGGGTCAACCCAATCCGACATGAATGACCCGAGGTTGACCCAAAATTGCTAGTTTTCGGGTAAAAAATCGGGTCAATATCGGGTCGAAAATGGGTCAATCTCGAGTTTTCGTGTCAAAAATGAGTTTTCGTGTCACTTTCGGGTCAATTTCGGGTTGCTGGGTCAACCCGAACCCGACCCGTTTCGGGTCGGGTTGACCCGAACCCGGATTTTTCCGGGTCGGTTTCGGGTCGTGTCAAAAATTGACACCCCCTTGTGCGGATGGATGTTTTGAGGGGTTATATGAAGGGGGAAGACCGTTCAGAATGTGGAGGATTATTTCCTCGAGATCAAGAAGTGAACCAGTCGCAGCTATGTTGTCCACGACGGCTTTAATCTTTGCAAGATACTGCATCATGGTGAGGTCTTTCATCTGGATGTGATACAGCTCATTTTTTAGCTGAATCACTCTGGATCGGTTCGTGGGTTGTAGACGAAGCTCAAGCGTGATCCATATGTCCCTTGTTGTGGAGAGGGTGAGGATGTAGGGTAGAACGGACGGTGAAATCGTAGAGAGAAGACCAGAAACTAGGTTTTGATCGACTAAGTTCCATAGTCGGAGCTCATTAGGATTGGTTTCTGCTAGGGAAGCTGGAGGTTTAGGGTTGCTGCCAGTTAGGTGACCCTCATAGCCATTCTCGGAGAACAGTTGAAAGATCTGTAACCTCTAGATGGGGTAGTTGTCACTTGTGAGCTGATTAGATATAATGAGCTTGAGATTAGTTATGAGAAACTTCAAGGAGGTTGGTATGGTGAGCTCCGCCATTTCCGTAGATTGAGAGGAGACGGGTTGAGCAGCTAGGAGTTTAGAAGGTTAAGTCGCAGAGGAGGATTCCTAGTCCGCCATGGATTAACAAGGAGAGGTGATGTAAAACGTAAATGTCATTTACTTGCCTAGGTG
>NW_021595843.1:0-386 GCF_001605985.2 Dendrobium catenatum
CTCTGGATGATTTTCCTCTGATTTGAATTGATCGGCCGGGACGATCGTGAGATCGTGCGGTACGATCAAGCAAATTTTCAATCATTCATATTGCACTCAGGGTGATGCTCTAGCCGATCTTATGAGATTTGTACTGATCGGCCAGGATGATTTCCATATTGTCCTGGATGATAAAGTCGACAACTTACAATTAATGAGCTCCATTGAAGCTCTTCTATTTAAGAGCTCTTGTTCAATATTTTTGAATATCCTTGGCTGCTGTCTTGACCTGAGCAAACCTAAAGGAGAGAGAGAGAGAGGGAGAGAGAGAGAGTGGATCCTATGAGGGGGAGCTTATGAGGGGGTTCACAAGGGTTGATCTAAGCATTGTTCCACTTCTTCTTCCC
>NW_021595844.1:0-211 GCF_001605985.2 Dendrobium catenatum
GACATACTTCTGTTGGAAGAGAACTCTCATCATCTTCATCAGCTTCCTCTATTTTAAGCTCTGTCATGAAATCAGCGAGCTTGATAGGTCGCCTCACTGTCTGGTAGTACTCATCCAAACTGTCAATAACCCTCTGAGTCGCAGTCATCTTCTCCTTGGGCTTCTTCAACTTGATCTTCTTCTTGGATAACTTCTTCTTTCCAGTCTTTGA
>NW_021595845.1:0-2894 GCF_001605985.2 Dendrobium catenatum
ATTCTCGTCTCCACTGCTCCTAGTCCCCACATCCACCATTTCTAATTCCAAGTCTTCTTCTCAGGTAACACCTACGTTCGGCTACAACAATGAGTCTCCACCCGCTACCACAGCAGTCAGTTCTCCTCCTTCTCAAAGACCCGGCATCTCACTCCCTCTCCTGCCTCAAGGACATCCAATGCAGACTAGGCTACGCTCGGGCATCTCTAAACCAAAGGTCATTTTTGATCTATCCGCAATCGAAACTGCCCATCAGATTCCCAAAAGTTATACGGAAGCTGCCCGACATCCAAAATGGCGCGAAGCAATGTCCAGCGAATACACCGCCTTACAACAACAACATACCTGGTCCTTGGTTCCGGCTCCTCCTGGCAAACCGGTAATTGGCAGCAAATGGACATTCAAACTCAAACTCCATCCTAACGGCGACATTGACCGATACAAGGCCAGACTTGTCGCACTCGGCTGTTCTCAACAGTTCGGCATCAACTTCACAGAGACATTTAGCCCTGTGGCCAAAATGGTCACGATCCGACTTCTTCTCACCGTAGCTCTCCATCATGACTGGCCTGTTCACCAGTTAGACGTTTCAAACGCTTTTCTTCATGGCGAGCTGACCGACGAAATCTACATGAAACAGCCGAAGGGATTCGAAGATCATCAAAACCCTCAACATGTCTGCAAACTCCACAAATCCATCTACGGACTCAAGCAATCTCCGCGAAATTGGTTCACCAAAATCACCAAATTTCTACATTCCATCGGATTCGTCTTCAGCAAGGCAGATCCCTCTCTCCTATTGTTTACCAAAAACAACACGCGTATATTCATCCTAATCTACGTCGATGACATCCTCATCACTGGAAATAACGTCACAGTCATTCGCTCCACGCTTGATCAACTGCAATCTATGTTCCAGCTCAAGCAGCTCGGTGCCGTCTCACTGTTCCTTGGCATTCTGGTGATCAAAACTACACACGGTTATTTTCTAGATCAGTCACACTATGCAACCGAACTTCTTTCCCATGCAGGTTTTCTCAACTGCAAACCATCCAACACTCCCGCACCCACGAAAAGATCCGGTGATCTGGACGAACGGCCCTACCCCGATCCCCAGCTTTTCCGTCAACTAGCAGGATCGCTTCAGTATCTATCCATCACACGACCCGACATCGCGTTTGCTACAAACGCGGTTTGCCAACAGATGCATCACCCGCGGAACTGTGATTTTCACGCTCTTAAGCGTCTCCTTCGGTACATCAAAGGCACAATAGACTTCGGTTTACCTATCACAAAAGGTGAACTCCGCCTCAATACCTATGTCGACGCAGATTGGGCCGCAGACCCTACAGACCGAAAATCAATATCAGGATTCTGCACATTCCTCGGTCACAATCTCATCTCTTGGTCAGTTAAAAAGCAAACAACAGTCGCCCGCTCCTCGACCGAAGCAGAATACAGGTCACTTTCAGCGGCAACTTCAGACGTGCTCTGGCTTCGTCGGTTGGCAGCTGAATTCGGCATCTCCTCCACCGGACCCACTGCCATCTTCTGCGACAACACCTCAGCCATCGCCCTTGCACATAATCCGGTATTTCATGCTCGCACGAAACACATTGAGATCGACTACCACTTCATTAGCGAGCACATCAAGCAAGGTGCAATTCAAATTGAGCACATCTCCACCAACGATCAAATCGCGGATATTCTAACCAAATCACTATCTACAACTCAATTTACTACTTTACGATCCAAATTAACCATTCACTCAAGGAATGCTTAATTTGAGAGGGGATATTAAAGCACTAAACTGTACTTCAGCACTTGTCCTTAATTGTAATTAACTTCTGTAATTGTCTATATATATGCTCTCTCCTGTACGCCAAAGGAAATATACATACAATTTCTATTTTCCTGTGTCTCTCTGTTTTTCCCGCCTTCTTCCTATTTCAAGAATTCATCATTCAGTAGCTGAAAATCATTAATATATAACATAACATGTCATGACAGAAGTCAATGAACCAAACAATCCCCAAAGAAATTATTTGGTTGAAAGTAGTTTAAAAGCAATCATACTTTTAAATTTCAAATGCAATAGTCGTTTTGAAATATAAAATGAGTGAAAACTGATAGCTGATTTGGTTGGGCTGTTGCTATCAATACAATTTGTTGAGAGTTCTAAGAAGTTTTTCAAGTGAAGTAGATATAACAAATTATTGAGTAAAATAATTGGAGCTATAATATTTGATTGCAAATCAATTGACAAATTGTATGAACAATATTTATATTTCTTTTTATTTTTAAATTTTAACTGATTTTATGTACAAGTGGTAGATCATATGTACGATTATATTTTAGAAAATGATAAATTTGATGTTTCTAATATGACAATAATTAAAACCTTAACATTCATATTCTCAGTGACCATATCAAAATGATCCATTGGAACATTTTTCAAATAATTATGACCGTTAACTATAATATGATGAACCTATAACGACCTTCAGCACTTAGAACATACAAAAATTTGACAAATTTATAAATTTTTACAGGGGATGTTATAGTCATACTTTTATTTAAGATTCAAATAAGTTTTCCTAGATTATTTAATAATATTTCAGACTTATTAGTATTTTGATGAACTCACAACTGAACGGTCGTGGACTCGATGAGTTCGTCTTATTAAGATGCTCATTTAAAACATAAATACATAGAATATAGATGATATCTTACCTCACAAATAGCCTTCAAGAAATTTCAATCATACCTCTAATGATGTTTTGAATTTAGATGCTCATAGATATAAGAAATTTAACAAAAAAACATAACTGAATAGATAAAAATTATAAATCTTATAAAAATATATATAAAAAAAACAAATAAAGAAAAAGCTA
>NW_021595846.1:0-259 GCF_001605985.2 Dendrobium catenatum
AAATTTTAGATTTTTGATATTTTAAATATTTATTCAGGGATTTCAGCAATGTCGACCTGAATAAATATTTAAAATGTCCCCTATTTGGCAGAGAGATTTTGATAAAGGGTAAACATAAAGTTTATAACTTTGAACGATTACTTAGGGATCTCGACACATAGCACGATATCAACCAAAATAAATATTCAAATACCCTTTTGTCATGCAGGGACTGATGATTGTTTTTGGCAAATTTAGAATTTTAGGAATTTAAATATTT
>NW_021595847.1:0-365 GCF_001605985.2 Dendrobium catenatum
AAGAAGATTTCTGGAATGCTCTCAACCATTTTCTTAGCAATGGATTATTAAATGAAGACTGGAAGAAGACTCTCATTGTTCTCATTCATAAGGTATCGAATCCACTTTTACCTTCAAATTATAGACCCATTAGCCTTTGTAACTCGGTTTACAAAGTGGCTGCTATGGTCCTTTTGAATAGGCTTAGTGAGGTTATTCCTAAGCTAATTTCAAGAGAGCAAGCAGCTTTCATTCGTGGGAGATCTTTATCTGATCATGTGCTGATTTCTCAAGAAGTATTCCACAAATTTAGAATCTCCAAAGCAACTAAAGGTATGGTCTCATTCAAAATAGACATGACCAATGCAACTAAAGGTATGGTCTCA
>NW_021595848.1:0-238 GCF_001605985.2 Dendrobium catenatum
GGGGTTATTGAAGAAGATATTTTTGTAGAACAACCTCTAGGCTTTAAAAATTCAAAATACCTAAACCATATTTTTAAGTTAAAGAAGGCATTATATGGATTGAAACAGGCACCTAGGGCTTGGTATGAGAGGTTGAGCACCTTCCTACTTGAAAGATCCTTTGAAAAGGAAGTGTGGATACAACTCTCTTCTTAAAGAAACTTGGAAAGGAAATACTTATTGTTCAAATTTATGTGGA
>NW_021595849.1:0-1167 GCF_001605985.2 Dendrobium catenatum
GCCCGAGGCTAACCAAGAGGGGGGGGGGTGAATTGTTATTTTAAAAATTATTTAAGCAAAGCACAACAAAACTTAAAATCAAATCACCACGTAAATCAAAGTGCAGAAAAATAAATAAATGAGGAAGCAGTAGAAATATAACACAGAGATTTATAGTGGATCGGTCAACTCGACCTACGTCTACTTCCTGGAGGAGCCCTCTGAGTATTGCACTGCAAAAGTGACTCTCCTTTTGCTCCCAAAGCAAGGCAGAAAAGCCTTTGCAAAACCAACTCCTTTTTCCCAACCCTTCCATGGATAAGAGAATCTAGTGGAAGAAGAAGTGGAACAATGCTTGGAGCAACCCTTGTGATTCCCCCTCACAAGCTCCCCCTCACAAAATCCTCTCTCTCTCTCTGCCTCTCTTTCTCCCTCCTTTAGGCTCTCTCAGGTCAAGATAGTAGCAAAATATCTTAATGCATGAGAAAATTTGGGTCCTTTAAATAGAATTTCAAGAACCGACATTATCATCTAGGACGATAGGAATATCGTCCAGGCTGATCAGTACAAAATAAGCTCAATCGGCTGGAATGATTTGGGATGATCATAAGAAAATTGGTTACATCATCCAGGTCGATCTCAATATTGTCTTAGCTAATTAGTTCAAATTCGAGTACAATCATCCTGAACATCGCCCGGAATAGATGCTAGCCGATGTCAATCGTCTAGGACATCATCCCTATCAATTTTGTGATTGGCCTAGCCAATGTGATCGTATTAATCAGCCTTAATTTCTTTCCATAATTGCCAGATTAATTTAGGCATAATTGTGCTTCATCGTCTAGGCCGATATGGAGATCGTCCTGGCCGATAATTTAAATTAAAGAATACCTAAATTGATCATGGCGGCTGATTCTTTCTGATTTGATCCTATCGTCCAGGCTGATACAAGGATCATCCAAGCTAATTTCCTTAATGATGGTTGCTTTTTGAGGAATTGGAGTTTAAATCCTAATTAGGGTTTCTATTATTCGACACTTCTTTTTGAGGAATTGGAGTTTAAATCCTAATTAGGGTTTCTATTTTTGACCCGGTCGTCTAGGCCGATATAAGTATCGTCCAGGACGATGTGAGTAAAAAATAGAAAACTCTAATTCAGACAGCAAAATCACTCAAGTGTGTGTGTAG
>NW_021595850.1:0-324 GCF_001605985.2 Dendrobium catenatum
AATTCTAAATCTGAATCCCATCCTAAAATTTTATTTCCACCTTCCGAGGTGGTATACTTTTTCTAATGGGATGTTTGATTTCAGAATTAGAATTCAACATCAATTTTATAATTCTAAAAAAAAACTAATCTTTTAAAAAAAAAACCCTTTCAAAATTCCACCAACACTTAATTACCTAATTTTTTATTTAAAATTGGTTAATTAGTAGGGTTTTAGTATTTTAGATCCAAATCAAATCTAAATAGCATGGAATCACCCCTAAAGGTCAAGAATGACCCAAGGTGGGTAATTTAAAGTGTTTAGAATTTTTTTGTGGACTTTAAA
>NW_021595851.1:0-328 GCF_001605985.2 Dendrobium catenatum
ATAAAATACTAGTAAAATATATAAATGATAAAATAATATAATATGAAAGTCAATAAATTAGTACATGTGACAAATCTATAAAGAAATTTTTGTATCACCACCATCAATCAATAGAGAGATCAGATAAAGTAGTAAAACCAAATCATCAACAAGGATTGGCAAAATCATATCAAGTCTCAAAATCATATAGGAGTGTACACATACTATCAAGTTCTTTTATATAAGTATCAAATTAATATATTACGAGTTCAATATGTCTCATGCTTATTATACAGTAAATTAGTAGTATCAAATAGTATCGGTGTCTATATCAATAGTAATAATAGTA
>NW_021595852.1:0-222 GCF_001605985.2 Dendrobium catenatum
AGGAAATGTTCTTCCATCAAAACATTGTGCATGCCTAATAATGAAATAGTCCCTTAATACTTGCAATTATCCAACCAAAAGCTCTCTTATGCTTACTAAGAACCCACCCTAATTAACTTGCCTTCTTATTCTTCACCTAACTCTCCTAGCCTTCTCTTCTTATTTAGGATACACTTCATGAACTTAGAGTATGTAGACATCTACTATAAGGATTTACCAAAT
>NW_021595853.1:0-371 GCF_001605985.2 Dendrobium catenatum
CAAATGATCTGCAACACATACGATCTTTCCACAAAGATAAATGTACGTGCCACATGCCACTGATGGGTAGATGCAGAAAGACTTCAGTAAATGCAGTATCCTAAAGTTAATTCCAGTATGTGAAAGAAAACATCTATCTACCTACATACAGCAGTGGCGGATGTCCTACATGAGCCAGATACTACAACAAAGTACATAAAGAATACGACAGATGCAAGCTCCCACGAGCTTCTACTAGCGCTCCACTACGAATATTACATACAACCTAAGAATAAATGCCAAAGAACTACAATGGATGCGAGTATCTACAATAAGGCAGGAGATTAGTTAGTGCACTATGACCCGCCAACAAAATCAACAAATAGTGCACG
>NW_021595854.1:0-324 GCF_001605985.2 Dendrobium catenatum
TCAATGCTTATAAAAAATAATTTGAGCAATCTTCTAACAAGAGAAAAAATGGGCAAGAAGGCCTTGCTCAAAAATATCAATGAATGAAGCATGAACAACAAAGAAACTAAGATCTTCCATCTGACTTTCTCAGTAACATCATGAATATAAGTCAAAGAAGGAATATACTCCCTTCTCATATTAATACTTTAATGGCTATCCAAAATGAGAAAATTGTTAATGGCCTAATCCATTAAGGTTAAATACTGACAATCAGGAGTATATTATCACTTTCATCTAAGCTGTAAGCATACTACTGAAGCTTACAAATAGTTGAAAGAAGAG
>NW_021595855.1:0-343 GCF_001605985.2 Dendrobium catenatum
TTTCTGCAAGGAAGTCCGGAGATTCTTTCTTCTCCCTATGTCCTTCTGATTGAGGTGTTTCCTTGGTCTTCCAAGGCCTCTCTCTGCAAGGAAGTCCGAAGATCCTTTCTTCTCCCTCTTCTCCCTCTGTCCTTCTGATTGAGGAGTTTCCTTGGTCTTCCAAGGCCCCTCTTTCTGCAAGGAAGTCTGGAGATTCTTTCTTCTCCCTCTTCTCCCTCTGTCCTTCTGATTGAGGTGTTTCCTTGGTCTTCCAAGGCCCCTCTTTCTGCAAGGAAGTCCGGAGATTTTCCCTTATCCCTCTTTTCCTCGAGAGATCTTGTGGAGTTCTGATATTTGGTGGTTG
>NW_021595856.1:0-231 GCF_001605985.2 Dendrobium catenatum
AATGTGTACTCTTAACAAAGTCACAATCCGCCCAGTAGATCTATTACTATTAAAATTACACTAGACATATTCGGCTTTAGATCTACTCAAACGAAACCTTTAGTGATGGGGACATCAGATTTCGACACGTGTATCATCGCCGGCGGCGCAGATCGACGGCTGCGATCCAGAGCCTCTATTTCTGATTTATTTATAGCTTATTTCATATGTATTTTAGTTTTCCTAGTTTGC
>NW_021595857.1:0-920 GCF_001605985.2 Dendrobium catenatum
TAGAAAGATCATTGTTCGAAAACGGATGTCGGAAAGACCGTGGTCAGCAGACGACGGTAGTTAAAAAGACTGTTGTCTGGTGAAGGAGATCGAAAGGGCCGTATTCACCTGGCAACGGAGGCCAGATGTTTGGCGATGGGTTAAAGTTAAGTTGGCAGGTAGAAGTCCAATGAAAGTCTGGTAACGGGCAAAAGTTTGGCGACTAGTGGAAGTCCGACGTCAGATAGAAATCTGGTGAAAGAAAAAAGTTTGGCATTGGGTAGAAGTCCGATAACAGACAGAAGTCCAACGACGGATGGAAGTCCAGCATTGGGTAGAAATCCAGCGAAGGGTGGAAGTTTGGCTTATTGTAGAAGTCCGACCAAAGTCTGGTGACGGGTAGAAGTTCGACGACTAGCAGAAGTCTGATGTCAGGTAAAATCTGACAAAGGTTGGTGGCCGAGCAGAACTCCGACTTTAGTAAACTGCCGGAAGTCTAGCGGTGGTCGACGAAGAGTCTGTTGGCAAGAGAGCACTATTTATTCTCTTCTTTCTTGGGCCTCTCTCTCTCTCTCTCTCTCTCTCCCCCCCCCCCCCCCCCCCCCCCCCCCCCCCCCTAGGGGATTCCACTCTATAAGAAATGAGGAGCCAATTTATAGTTTTCTGTGAGTGGCATGACCAATAAATAGGAGGAAGATCAATGAAAAATTGGGAGTGGTTTGAATGAACGGCTGATGTTGAATCCATTGATCATGGACCGCTTACTAGACCTTTGAGTATCTTAATGATATTATAATTTGGCAATCTTAAGCTCGTTGGATTCATCTCATCGATTCACTCAATTCGACTGTAAGCATGTTATCTTTAGAAACCGTTTGATAATCCAAATTATGGTTTGAACTTTCCAAATATGCTTCAGGTCTTTGATTTGGACTCATTTG
>NW_021595858.1:0-335 GCF_001605985.2 Dendrobium catenatum
GCTCTCTGTAAGATTTTCGTCCAGACGAAAATAAATTTTCATACAGGACGATTTGGTCTCTGTAGGAATTTCATCCAGACGAACCAATTTTCGTCCAAACGATACAACCGACTTAGAACGGTTTTTCTGTAGTTTTTGGAACTGACCTTGCAATAACCGTTCGTACCGGACGAACTTGGTTCGTACGGGACGATCAGCTTGTACGAAAACATTTTGTACACATATACAAAGAGGTTCGTTTCAAGGCTTTTAAGTAATATCGTCCAGGACGATCCACGATCGTACAAGACGATCAACTGCGTACAAAATTGAAACTTGCAGTTTTTAGGCAGTTT
>NW_021595859.1:0-293 GCF_001605985.2 Dendrobium catenatum
CAACTAAGAGGTCCAAGGTTCGAGTTTATGTGTATGGGTTGTGTGTGTGAGTTTGCCTAAAATGGCCTAAATGTCCCCAAAAAAAAACAAGCAGGGGATGTCAGCAGAAGTTTTTTCTTTATAAATATATGATATTAGGATTTAGTTTTTTTTTACAAAATAAGACTTCCGCAGCCCGAAGCCTTCCTGCAGTTGGCCTTCTGCAAGATTTTTAAAACGGCATGAATAAATAAAAATTATTTAAAAAATATTAATAGTTGCTCGAGCCGGCTCATGAGCTCATGAGCCAATTC
>NW_021595860.1:0-233 GCF_001605985.2 Dendrobium catenatum
TCCTGCTTAGGAGGATCGGGTTTAAATTTGATGACCCACATAACATCCCTAGACGTCACGTGTGTACCAATAACACGCTCGCCGGGGCCCATGTGGGTTTTGATTGCATTTACCCAGTGTGTACTTATGTGTATACAAATTGCAGTGCACGTGCAAGGGTATTCTAAAGTATTTATAAATGCCTTATGTCCGCTTGCATAGAAGTTGTGGATCCGGTGACGTGTGCACTTGAT
>NW_021595861.1:0-2677 GCF_001605985.2 Dendrobium catenatum
GGGAGCAGAAAGGCTCCCCAGTGCCCGACATGATTTGTCTAATCCCAGCACACATCTCCCGAACCAGAAACAAGAGGCGCATCATGATACAGCAGAGGGGAAGGGGTCCCCGCCCAAGGAGTCATCAGTTCCTTTCTTGCGTTTCTTAGGAACAATAGGGCCCAATTGAAGGACCTCCTTCTGAGGGACAACACCACGGGACGCAGCCTTCTTAACAGTAAGCTTAGATCTCCTCACTGAGGAAGGGGAAGGCACACCCAAAGGGCTGGCCGTCAATCGGGCAGGAGAGGCCGCCGGGGCAGGAAGATTCATCAGAGTTGGCGAAGCAGGCGAAGGTTTCCGGGGGCGCCGCTTCCTTTTAACAATATTCCATTCCCCCAACTCGTCAGGACGCTCAGGGGATGGGGGAGTACTGCAGTGCGGACGAGCAGCAGCACGACCAGGCGTAGAATCAACAGGACTAGGAGACTTGGAAGGAGCCGCCGGCTGTGGTTTCGGAGGAGCAGTGCCACCCCTATTAGTGGCAGAGGGGGATCCCAGTCCCTTCGGCGCATTGGCCGAGCTAGAAGGAGCGCAAGGGTTGGACCCATCCGGAGGAGGAACTGGGGGAGCAGTCCAATCAGAGGGGCATCTGTCGACAGTATGCCCAACCAGGCCACACGCAAAACAGAAATTGGAAAGTCCCTCATATTCAATTTTCTGAAAAAACTTTCCACGAACACCCATGATCCAAATGCCCGGAAGGAGCGGCTTAGCAAGATCAAGACGGACACAGAAACGAGCGAAAGACGACCTCCCCCAAGAGGAGGTATGGGCATCCAGCCACAAAGGTTCCCCGATGAAGCTGGCCATACGATTGAGATTAGTGACATCCCAATACAGAAGGGGGAGTTGTGGGAGACGAACCCACACAGTAGAAAAGAGACCGTGCAGAGAATTTGGCGCATAGTCAGGAGACCAGCGATCCATACCAAGGAGGCTGCCGCCCACCATCCACGGGCCACCTTGTAACACAGCGTCCCTAGCCTCGGAGGAGGGAAAAATACACAGGAAAGAAGCCGGACCAGTAGTGATAAGTTCGAACTCACCAAACCGCAACCATTGTCGACGAAGGTCAGACTGCAAAAATGCGAAGGGCACGCGACGGCCCACAAACTGCGCAACAAGCGCTCTTTCCAGTTTACCGGAGTTCGCAGCAACCTCCTCCTGAGAAAGGAGAAGGGAGACACCATCCTCATCTGTGAATTGCGCTGGGGAAAGGGACTGAAACGCCGTAAACTGCTGTGCCACAGGCGGGGTGTGGGCACGGGACCGAAGCAAAGGCGACGAGGAGCCCGAGTTGCCAGAAGCCAATCCCACACGAGCCGAGGGGAGAGGAGCAGAAGGTTCGGGCTGTTCTGCAAGCCCAGAAGCAGCAGACTTGTCGGCTACATCACCCGGCGGCGCCGGAGGAAAGCCAGGACGGAACACCGGAAGAGCAAGAGCCGGCAGGAGAGCAGATCCAGGGCGGGGCACGCCACCCATCAGGGAAGACGAGATGGACGGACGATCAGAGGGGCCAGAACGCGAAGATTTAGCCGGGCGAAAGGAAGGAGAGGACCTATCCAAAGACCCAGGAGGGGACCCAACACAGTGGGCCGAACCTGAGTTGGTCGGAGAAACAGACGGCGGATCGTCGAAAAGCTCAGCGAAAGTTCGAGCAGGAAGCGAGGAGGAAGCCATGACAGCAGGGGAAAGAGTAGAACCAGGAGCAGCAAAGGGGGGAGAGCGGTTCGAGGGAGGATGAGGGGAAGGAGAAGGGAGCACCATCCCATCAGAAGAAGGGGCAGGTAAAGGGGGGACAGAAGGCGCAGAAGGCGCAGGGACAGGAGAAGCCAAGGGGTCAGACCCATCCCGAGGTGACAGCGACACCCGAGGAGAAGGCTGAACAGACGAAAGGACAGGAGCTAACACGTGGGGACCCAAAGACGGTAAGTGTACCCCCCGAACCAGCCCAGCCGAGGGCTCCGGCTCGTCAGGGGAAACAACAACCGCCCGGAAAGGCCACAAGGGGAGGGAACTGGGCAAAGCACCACCAGGGGAAGGGCCCACCGAGGGGCCACACCCCGAACAAGCAAGTGGAAGAGATGCGGCTGCAGGAGAAGAGGGTTCCGTCGAGCCGGCGAGGACGGGGGTGGAGGGGGAGCAAGAGCGGCAAGAGACGGTCGGAGAAGAAACCAAGGGTGGAGAAGGGATAGCGGAACCACCAGGCAACGGACAATCAGAGGCAGAAGAGCCAACATCCGGTAGAGCCTGCACCGAGGAACGAAGACCACCAAAAGGCAGTCTAGGGGCAGGCGAGCGCGAACGCGAACGGGATCGCGAGGACCGGCCTCGCTGCAAATCGGCAGCAAGAACTTTGGAGCAACGAGGACAGCCACATTCAAATGACGACGAAATGCCACTCTCAGGGGAGCCCGGCAGGGGCTCCGACCGACCAACACAGACCGCGGGGACCAAAGAAGCCGTCCCAGCAACACCGCCCACCCCAGAAGGAGGAGACGCACGACGGCGACCTCCCCGACCCATAATCTCTCAAAGTTTTTTCAAAGTTTTTTCCCAAAGTTTTTCAAAGTTTTTCCAAAGTTTTTGGGTTCCGGGCCAAAGTTTTTGGGTTCCAAAGTTTTTGGGTTCCGGG
>NW_021595862.1:0-300 GCF_001605985.2 Dendrobium catenatum
TTTCTGATGCGAAGCATCTCAGATAAGTTTCCAAGCTTCTGTTGACTACTTCTGTTTGGCCATCCGCTGTGGGTGGTACGCTGTACTTCTCTTTAGCACTGTCCCCTGCAGTCTGAATAGTTCCTTCCAGAAATGGCTGATAAACACCTTATCTCTGTCTAAGACTATCGCTTCTGGTACTCCGTGTAGTCTGACTATCTCCCTGATGAAGGCTGACGCTACTGTCACCGCCGTATATGGGTGGCATAGAGGAATAAAATGAACATATTTGCTCAATCTATCCACTACCACCAAAATCAC
>NW_021595863.1:0-340 GCF_001605985.2 Dendrobium catenatum
GGAAACCGGAAGGTGAGAACCATTCGGATTTGTTACGCTTTTACTACTACGCTTTTGTAAATACTCAATAAAAATGTATAAAATATTCAATTATGAATGCATTTTTACTAAATATTTACTGCGATTTTGCAAATACTTAATAAAAGTACAATAAATATCTAATTATTTTGTAAATATTCAATATAACCGCAATAAATATTGAATAAAAGCACATCAAATACTCAACAAAATATTCATAGAACTTTAATGAGTATTTGCAAAAGCACAACAATTACTCAGTAAAAACGCAGCAAATTCGGACGGTTCTCTGCGCAAAATAATTTCTCTCCAAATAGAGCCT
>NW_021595864.1:0-213 GCF_001605985.2 Dendrobium catenatum
TTATCAGCCTCTCTATCTCTTCCCTATCCATCCCACTATCTCTATTGTTCTATTTATCCCCCTATCTCTATCTTCCTCCTCTCTCACACACTCTCTCGCTCTTTCTCTTTCACTCTCTCTATCTCTCTCGCTCTTCTCCCCCTCTCTCTCTCTCTTGTTTTCTCTCTCACCTTCTCTGACTCTCTTTCTCTCACCTCCTTTCTATCCACTTTA
>NW_021595865.1:0-265 GCF_001605985.2 Dendrobium catenatum
TTATTTTTTATTTGAAGGAGAATCCATTATTCCTTCTTCTCTAATCATAAAAATTTAACATTAGAATATTCAAATATTCTTTCAATCTTGCATATGCAAATTCTTAAAAAAAATTAAGATTTTTTTTTCACTTTATGTAATAGAGATTTTTAAATAATTACTTAAAATTAATTACAATTTAATTATTGAAGATATTTTACTTGGGCTATAAGTTTTTTATTAATGTAATATATTTGTAAAAGTAAATTTTATATCTTTAAAAATA
>NW_021595866.1:0-532 GCF_001605985.2 Dendrobium catenatum
AGGAATTACTTATTTTTGGACATCGTCCAGGTGGATCGTTCAGGACTATAAAATATCGTCCAGGATGATCCAGGATAATTTTTTTAAAATTGCTATGGAATTTAAGGAAAGTAATTATGACTTGATTGCATGATCAAACCGTCCTGGACGATCACCAGATCATCCTGGCTGATATGCTGGACGATTTGACATCGGACAGCTCTTTTTCAGGGTAATATTCAGGATAATATTCAACAATTTATACTGATCATCCAGGAAGATATATTATTGTCCAGGACGATAAGAACAAATTTCTTTTGATTGTCTCAAATTTTCCCGGCTCATTGGGCTTAAATCGCACGGATTATACAGGACGATATTAGTATCGTCATGGACGATAATGTCGACAACTTGCATTAATGAGCTCTTTTTGAGATATTCTATTTAAGCTATGACATGACACTTCGTAAGTATCTTTGGCATCCATTATATCTTTGTTCTTTCGGGGGAAACTTTAAGAGAGAGCTTGAAAGGGAGTGAGGAAAGGGTGGAG
>NW_021595867.1:0-410 GCF_001605985.2 Dendrobium catenatum
GAATTTTTAAATAAACAATTCACCCCCACTCTTGGTCCTCCTCAGGCTAATTCATTGAGGTTTCATAACCTCCTTAGACTTTCAAGTTGTATAAGAGTGGGTCTGGAAATATAAAATTTAAAATCTTCAAGTATAAATCTAATGATACATTTTTGTAATAGGAATACTACAAGGGTTATTCTATAACTATCCACCTTTGTTTGAAAACATCCCATTCAACTTCTAAAAAATTTGCATGTCTACATTATTGAAATCCATTGACTAAAGAATTTGGTTTATGATTCAAACTGGTTATTCAATTCCACCTCATGTAGTTAATAGTGTCAAAATTGATATTCCCTTTACTAAATGGAGTTATTAGAAAAGGGAACTCACATAATTAAATGTTGAATGTTTAAATTATTTTCATA
>NW_021595868.1:0-309 GCF_001605985.2 Dendrobium catenatum
TATGATTCAAATAATTGTTATAATAAAATGATAAAAAAATGAAAAATTTGAGAAGAATTAACAAATAATCAGTTGATATAAAAAATTAAGATATTATTTTTAAATATTTCTTAATGACATTATACTTAAATTTCAAACTTCTAATATATTTTATATTAATACTTTTCAAACAAGCTAATTAATGAGCTAATAAGTTTAGTCAAGGCTGACTAAAAATTAAGCTCATCAGCTCATAAAATTCGACTCATAAACTATTTATCGAAATAAACTCGGGCGAACCTAACTCACTCACACTCCTAATGACGGTTT
>NW_021595869.1:0-218 GCF_001605985.2 Dendrobium catenatum
ATCCCGTAAATCCGCCGAACCAAAGGATTTCGGAAATATGAGATTTAAAGCGAATCGGCGGAATTTTCCGTCCACAGAGGCTTTCGTTTGCCGTGAGATTTGGATTTGCATTTTAGGCCGTTTGGCTAGATTTTGCCCAAATCCGGCCTTAAATCCGCCTAAATCCGCATACCAAACAGCTCCTAGGAGTAGCATTCATCATAGTCCTATAACTAAGG
>NW_021595870.1:0-215 GCF_001605985.2 Dendrobium catenatum
TAGTTTTCTTCCAAAATTTCTTTAAGGAATCTTTAGGTAATGATTAGAGGAATATTTTGATTATGAAAACATGTAAATTTGAGGAGTTTTTTGGAGAAAGAAAAACTAGGATTTTTCTTAGATTTTTGAATATCGAGGAATTTCCTTTACAAATATTATTCCTAAGGGTATTAGAAATGTTTTGAAGACATGAATTTGGATTTTTGAGAGAAATT
>NW_021595871.1:0-475 GCF_001605985.2 Dendrobium catenatum
TAGAGCAAGGGAGTGCAACAGAGTGAGAGAGAGAGAGCAAAGGAGTGCAATTGAGAGATAGAGGGAGAGAGAGAGCGAGCAAGTGAGAGGAAGCTAGAGAAAGAGCAAGCTAGAGAAAGAACAAGAGAGAGAAAGGGAGAGAGCAAGAGAGAGAGGGAGAGAGAGAGGGAGGGAGGGAAAGGGAGAGAGAGGAAGAGAGAGAGAGAGCAAGAAAGGGCAAGGGAGTGCAAGAGAGAGAGATGGAGAGATAGAGAGAAAGAGAGAAAGTGATAGCAAGCTAGAGAAATAATAAGAAAAAGCAAGAGAGAGCTAGGGAGAGAGCAAGATATATATATATATATAGAGAGAGAGAGAGAGAGAGAGAGAGAGATTGAGAGAGAGAGAGAACATGTGAGAGCAAGATAGAGAAAGAGCAAGCTAAAGAAAGAACAAGAGAGAGAAAGAGAGAGAGAGAGGGAAAGAGGGAGAGAGGGAG
>NW_021595872.1:0-258 GCF_001605985.2 Dendrobium catenatum
TATGAAATAAGAAATTTAGTTTAAATCTCGCCAAATAGAAGAAAATTTAATTTAAAAATTTTATAAAATATTTAAGATACGCGTGTCGGACGTGTGTTCAATTATTTTTAATATTTTTTTAATCGGACACGTTTTCAGCGTGCCCGACACGTGTCGGAGGAGTGTCGGACGAGTGTCGTGTCGGACACGGTGTCGGTTAAGATTCGCGTGTCGGACACGTGTGTCCAATTTATTTTTAATATTTTTTTAATCGGACAT
>NW_021595873.1:0-317 GCF_001605985.2 Dendrobium catenatum
ATAACATCAGTCAAATCAATAGAATGGAATCGTATCAAAACATACACTTGCAAATCAATTTATCATTCAATTTCACTTACTTCCTGTCAGTACGGCAGCGTATGTATCAATATCCATAAAGAGGACAATCCATTGACGACCACGAACGATGCTACAACAGTGAAACCGCGTCAATCAATTCAGTAAAGCAATTACTTCCGGTCAATAATATCAATCGGCTAAAAAGCTCAATAAACGATCAAATCAATACAGCGAAATAGCAGGATCAATACAATCGGCTAATACAATTGAAATCAAACCAATACGATTAATCAATG
>NW_021595874.1:0-1998 GCF_001605985.2 Dendrobium catenatum
GAGTCGGTAATAAAAAGAAGGGGTCTTTCATACTTCAAGACATGATTTGCTACACGAATCGAGCTTGATATATTATGGAGGATTGGAAAGTTCAGATATTTACATTCTCTTCTCTCTTTTGATCAATGTCCTAATCAGGATCACAACGAGATGCAAGTGGGTATAAAGTTGAGAGCTAAAGAATATGAATGGGCTTTGCAAATTAGGAATCTACAATCTTGGAAATGTGAAAAATATTGAGGAGGACATGTGTTGACTAATTACGTGCCAAGAAGTAAAACAACCTTCAACCACGCTACAATCTAAAGAAATTAAAGTTACATTCATTCATGGGTGTTAGGCCTACAACGGGAATGAATAACATTGGTTGGAATGGTTGTACCTAGCTACAAGGGCTAGAATGGCAAATCCAGCAGTGCGCGGGTTGATACAACGCATCACTTGAAGGGTCAAATGATCTCTGATTGTAAAACGGACAGCGTCATTGTGATCAAGACATTGAATTCTTCTAAGACAAGGCCCCTCACAATTGAATCGGATATCGATCAAAAGGGACAACCGACATCTAAAATTAAAACACGAAGCTTACTAAATGATGTCGGATCGACAAACAGACTACATCATTGCGTCTGGAATGTCACCGACATTCAGAGTATACATTTTATTCATTCAATTTGGATCTTCTAAGGTGGTGCCATGAATTTTGAGGCAATTTAAATATGATGCGAAGATACACATTATGAGGGAAATAAGGCCTCGACGACGCCAAACAAAGTTCGATCGCAAAACGGACTACGCCGTTGCATTCAGAATGTCGATAATACCTAAAATACACTACTAATTCATCCAAAGAAAGTTATGTGGTGAAATCGACATGCAAAAACATACACTATGCACAAAAGAAAAGAACACACATATCAAGGAATTTTGTTTTGACGGTAACGACACGATGTCCGATGGATGAACAAACTTCACCACTGCGTTCAGAGCGTCCTAAATACCCAAGGATGACATTCAATTTGATTAAATTAATGATGTATGAGAACGTCGGCAAGTATTTCGAGGCAAAGCATAAATCACAAGATAATAATGTGCATGCTCTGGAATTTAGTCTTCGACGTCGACCAAACAATCTCCGTTCGACGAACGGATTTCGACACTGCGTCTGGAATGTCGTCAATACATTAAATTGACTATCAATTTGCCCAATTAAAATCGTACAGTGACCGACGAGGGTCCTAATGCAATAATGCGCATTTCAAGGAAATTAGACATCGGCGTCGCTCAAACGAAGTTTGATCTCGAAACGGATTGCGTCGTTGTGACCGAAACATCGGCAATACCCTAAATGCATTATTAATTTGTCTAATTTCAATGTTCGACAAAATTGAAATGCAAAATGAGGCGATCAACACTCAAATCAAGAGAAAATTGTGCGTAAATTGAGAAATTATACACAAATCAAGACAAATTTATATAATTAAAGCCTTATTGTCATTTGGACTTAATGTATGGTGACAGGCCACTAATATGGCATTTGAATTGATCAAATCTTAATAAGAACCAGGTGACAAAAAGAGAAAAATAAAATGACCCAAATTAATGGAATTTAATATATTGCCCGGTTTGTTGCATCCGTTTTCGGTTTCCCTATGCGAGACAGCCTCGAATACACGGTATATTATTGCGTATGGTGTCCGGATTCGTGCGAATCCGGACACCAATCCAGACGCGCCATGTTAGCAAAATATACCTGGGCTCAATGTATTTGAGTGACATGGCACATCCAGATTGGTTGTCCGGACGTCTGGTGACTTTCGGTCGAATACACAGATTTATCCTTAAAGGGAAACTAAATAGAACTTCCACGGAGCTCTTCATCCTTCCCACGCTAAAACCCCTCCAACTGAGCTCTCTATACTGATGCATCCATTCGACCTTACCTCCATCCAAACTCTTCCCACACACGAATTCCTCTACCTGCTCTATCCAAACCTT
>NW_021595875.1:0-452 GCF_001605985.2 Dendrobium catenatum
TTGCCCTTCCAATCTAGAGTGTAAATGTTCTGCCGGCTGTTGTAGATAGCATCCATATCATACTGCCATGGTCATCCCAAGATCACATGACAAATGTCCATTTCAATTACGTCACAGAGTACTTCGCAAACGTAATGTTTACCAATGGATATATTAACGCGGCACATATCCGTGTGGGTAACATCCATTCCCTTCTTGATCCAGCTAACCTTATACGAGCGCGGGTTGTTGGTCGTCTTCAGTTGCAGGGCTTGAACCACTGACCGGGCTATCACGTTTTCGGTACAACCGCTGTCAATTAAGACTTCACACACCTTCCCCTGTATTGTATAACGAGTCTTGAACAATGCATTACGCTGGGAGTATACGGGTGTACGTGGAGTTAGAAGCAACTTTTGTAATACACAGACCACGAGTTCCCCATCATCACCATAGACGTCTTCAGCTCCATT
>NW_021595876.1:0-258 GCF_001605985.2 Dendrobium catenatum
TGTGATTTTGCTCCAAACAAGGTCCTAACTTTTTGAAATCAGCTCCAAAGGTCCGGAATGACCTAAGAGGAGATTCCCAAGTGTTTGGAAATTTTTTGGAATTTTTAATTATTTTTAATTAATTATATTAATTAAATATTAGTTTTTAATTAAAATTAAATTAAATGCATAATTTATATCAAATCAATAGGATTTTAATTTTCATGAGTTAAGGACTTAATTCTGGTCAGTTTGAGGTATTATTCATAATTTCTGGAG
>NW_021595877.1:0-344 GCF_001605985.2 Dendrobium catenatum
TCCCTAAGCCTTGGTCAAGGGGAATAGACCAAGCCAGGCTCCAAGACCATCTCCTTTGTCCTCAATGGGTCAAACCAAGTTTGTTGAGTCCTGACCCAGGCCCTTGGTCAACTTGGTTGACCAGGTCAACTTAGTTGACCCGGTCAACTTGAGTTGATGCAAATTTACCCAATTCCCTTCCTTTTAATTTCAAATATAATTTAATGCTTCTCAAGCCCAATTCTCTATTCCCCTGAACTCAGTGGGTCAGACCCAACCCATTGGGCCCATACCCTTTCCCGGAGTCAACCAAAGTTGACCCATTTAGCCCATTTGAGCCTAAATCAAATCCAAATCAATTCAAA